>NC_141534.1:160560000-160760000 GCF_021556685.1 Rattus norvegicus | reverse complement strand
GTGACATACAGAAAAATACTGAATGGTTTCACTTCTATGTGAAACATGAACACATTAGGACTTAACAAAAGTAAGTTGTAAAATGGATATTATTAGATGCTGGACCATGGCAATAGACGTAACGCTATATTTAGCTATGAGGACTAGAATCTGATGAGTTATTTTTCAGTCCATATCTATCTCTATCTCTCCATCTATGGTAATGAAATGCACATCCACAACAGTTGAAATAGTGCACTTCAATGCATTCGAAATGCTAGATGGAGAACTAATTCTTAGTTGATCATTCCATAATAAATTCAACACACTGTACTCAATAAATAAAATTATTACTTGTCATTTAAAATTAAAGTAAATTCTCAGAATAGCAGGCCTGTAAACTCAGAAATGAAAACTAAATGATTCAAATTATAAACCACTCATTGAATGTATTATGACTATAAAGTGGCAAATCAATGTTTCTTTTTGCTCAGTGGTTAGGCAGATATTCTGATTGGGCAGTGCCTATAGGTTTAGTAAATCCTATGAATATACAATTAAATATATAAAATACAAATTAATATAATTTACTTTGAGATGATAAAATATGATAGAATGGTATCTGTCCTTATTTTTGAGTGTTTATTTCTGTATAAAGAAAAGTTTGTTAACATAGTATGAACCTTGAATTGTATTATTTTGAGATATTTGAATTCAATAATAAGGCTGGTTGCTTCTACACTATAGTCACACTAACAACAAAATGTTCTCAGTAGGTTCCCTTTATATGTATGTGTGTGTGCATATTAAACCTATACACATATAAATGTATGTAACAATAATAATCAGAGTAAAAATGACTATCAACTTGAAAGTTAGGAAAGAGTGGGAGAGGTTTAGCGTGTTTAATCTGAGAGCAGCTGTAGGAAGGAAAGTGGAGGCTAAAGTGGTGTAATTCTACTTCAATTAAAGTCTTTTTCAAAAATCCATGACTTATTAATTCAATAAAATACATAACGTTTCAAAACTAAATTGAGAAATTAAAAGTAACAAGGTACTCAGTTTGGCCAAGAATATTGTGAAATATTTAAAGAATGTTAATTTTAATAGGATAATTAAAGTAACCCTGACTACTTTAGCTTTCAATTTAGAAAATAACTTGTTACAAACCAACTCAGATGAAATGGTTTCTTGATTCCTCTTCATTATTAGGTAATAGCACTTGACATTTATTGAGAAATTAATATAAGACAGGAAAATTTCAGAGTACTTAACATGCATTATCTTGCTCAATACAATATCTATTGAAGTGGTTGTGCGAATAGCTACTGCCACAGATGGTTCTCAATGCTACCCCATTATTCAGATATGCTCATCATGACAAAGCAACCATTCATTGTGCTCCTGAATCCGTGCTGCTACCTATTCTCTTCTACAAGCTAACGTTATAGTTAATTGCTTCATTTTTATTCTATATGCCTTAAAGTGTACGTAAAGGGAAAAATATTGCCAAGACCTGCATAGCAATCACATTGTTTTATCCATTGTCAGAAACAAACTCTTTTGGGGCAGAAAGATCCAACCTAGTGTCACCCGTTCCAGGCACTTTTGACCACACGCATCGTTCCCATTGGATGGGCAGGTCGCAAAGGTGGAACTGCTTTCTTTCTTTACAGTCGGTTGAAGTTCGCAAATGCAAAGCCATCCAGTTAATGGCACTTTCATTAGGCTGATAAATTCAGACCTGATGCTTCAGTGCAAATGATCTAAGATGAAGTCAGATTGTTTGCTTTTCTTTGTAGTTAATATGCAATTTGTAAGGATGCTGCTTTGAAGCTGTGCAAAAATCACACCCTGTACTACTTTTATCATCATTTACCAGAATGCTGCTAATACAATTATTGTTGCATGGGGATTCTGTATTCAAACTCAGGGCCTCCCGCTTGTTGAGAGAGCATCTCTACTATTCAACTGCATCCCATCCCTGGATTATCACAACATCTATGTATCAGGGTCCTGCTACAGACTTTAATCTACTGTTAAATTCATTTCATACCTAGCATGGAGGACTGTAGGATGTCATACAGGTGAAGGCAGGTACAAGATAGAATGAGGCCTGTCACTGGAGGACAAGGAAGGGTGGACTGGAGAAAAGTTTTAGAGAGAGGAGGAGACTGGAGGAGGCAGGAGAATCAGCAGAGAGAACATGGAGGTTGATGTTAGGATTCCTCTCTGCACATTTACAGGTTGTTATATTCATATACCATAAGGGATGAATGTGTACAGGGCTTTGTGTGTCTAGGTAGGCAATTAGATCTTATCACTTAGATCAAAGGTTATTGTGTTGTATGTTCTCTCATGTGGCAATTAAAGTTCAAGAGAGTATGTGATGGCTGGGGACACTAGGCAGCCATGGAAATAGAATGAATATTTCTGGCAAGGTGACAACCTGCCTTGGGAACTAGATGGGTAGAGAGATTGTTGCCAGGCTCAGAGAGAAGACATCGGCAGTGTAATAGGGGATGGAGCACAGCTGGTGAGACGATTGGCAGACTGAGATAAAGATATCTACCAGATATCTTGGAGCACTGCAGTGCCGGACCTAGTACTGTGGAAAAGACAGCATTTTATTTTTTTATAATTTTACAGTTACAGAGAACAAACCTGTTTTTTGTTTATGAATCTGGATGTATCTCCCAAGTACTAGAATCACAGAACTGCTCTCTCACATTCAATAAAGACTTTTTCAATGCAGTGACACTCACATAATCTAAAATTAGTTAAAGAGACATTAAAGAGAATTGCTTGCACAGCCATAACATACTGAAAACAATCCTTTACAAGGTTCCAAATCACATTCTTAATCCTGCCACGAAAGCTGACTGACATCCCTGCACCAGTGGGTTCCCCTTCTCTCCTTTCCCCATCTGTTGGGAATTAACTGTTTTTCTTTCTGTCTCAGTGGATTGACCTACTCAACCCACTCAGTGGATCAACATATTTTTTACATGTTGATTCATTTAATATATAATTTTTGTGAGTATCTTTTTTCTCTCATTAAATGGGATTTTGAAGGTTAGCCACAACGTAGTACTTATAAACATACAGTTTTTACTCCTGATGATTCATATGGTTTTGGATTCTCATTGTGTAATTTGTTTATCTTTCCATCCATCTATGGACCTACATTTGTTTCTCCCTATGACAAGTGCAGTCTTACTGTCATAAGCACCACCATAAAATATTTTCAATTTTAGTGTTCAGATAGAGTAAGCAAACATTTAGAAATAGAATGTTTGTGTCTCAAAGATTTAGGGGTATCTGTCATTCATTTTGATTTTTTTAAATTTTTTATTATATCTTTTTTTCCTTTCTTTCTTTATTAACTCGAGTATTTCTTATTTACATTTCGAATGTTATTCCCTTTCCCGGTTTCTGGGCCAACATCCCCCTAGCCCCTCCCCCTCCCCTTCTATATGGGTGTTCCCCTCCCCATCCTCCCCCCATTACCACCCTCCCCCCAACAATCACGTTCACTGGGGGTTCAGTCTTGGCAGGACCAAGGGCTTCCCCTTCCACTAGTGCTCTTATTAGGCTATTCATTGCTACCTATGAGGTTAGAGTCCAGGGTCAGTCCATGTATAGTCTTTAGGTAGTAGCTTAGTCCCTGGAAGCTCTGGTTGCTTGGCATTGTTGTTCATATGGGGTCTCGAGCCCCTTCAAGCTCTTCCAGTCCTTTCTCTGATTCTTTCAACGGGGGTCCCATTCTCAGTTCAGTGATTTGCTGCTGGCATTTGCCTATGTATTTGCTGTATTCTGGCTATGTCTCTCAAGAGAGATCTACATCCGGTTCCTGTCGGCCTGCACTTCTTTGCTATTTAACGAATTACTACCTTGCTGAAATTGTGTTTGCCAACAGATTTTATACTTTCCAACTTCTGACTTCCTTTGACACAATTATATTGATTTTTTTGTTGTGTCATGCTAGTAAATAGTGTCTTCCTGTGGTTTTCCTTGTGTCAGTACATGTTTGTGTAGTATGTGCATATAGGGAGTGCTAAATTAGTGTCATGAACATACCTGTGGGTGCAGGGTCACACACCTGTGCATGTGCAGGCCAGAAGTGGATATCAGGTGTCCTCTTTTATTCTTCTTGTATCTTTGAGACAGGGTCTCTATTGAGCCTTAATCTATTTTGCACACAGCAAGTCTCAGAAATCTTCCTCTCTCAGCTTCTCACACTTCCGGGATAACAGGTATACAAAGGCATGACCACAATTGCATGTGGGTACTAGAGGATTTTTTTGTTTGTTTGTTTTTTGTTGTTGTTGTTAATGTTGTTATTGTTTGGTTGGTTGGTTATTTTATTTATTTACATTTCAAACATTGTCCTACTTCCTGGTTTCCCCTTCGCAAACCCTCTGCTCCATTGCAGTCCCCCTGCTCCAATGAGGGTGCTCAGCCACCCACCCACTTCCTCCTGCCTCCCCCTCTTGCATTCCCCTACACTGAGGCCTCTAGCCTTCAGAAGACCAAGCGCTTCTCATTCAATTGATGCCCGACAAGGCCATCCTCTGCTACATATGCAGCGAAGCCATGGTTCACTTCATGTGAACTCTTTGGTTGGTGGTTTAGTCCCTGGGAGCTCTGGTTGGTTGGTATTGTTCTTATGGGGTTACAAACCCCTTCAACTTCTTCAATCCTTTCTCTAACTCCTCCAATGGGGACCCGTTCTCAGTTCAATGGTTTGCTGCTAGCATTCCTCTCTGTATTTGTCACAGTCTGGCTGAGTCTCTCAGGAGACAGCTACATCAGGCTTCTGTCAGCATGCACTTCTTGGCACCATCAATATTATCTGGGTTTGGTGGCTGCATGTCTATAGGCTAGATCCCCAGGTGGGACATTCTCTGGATGGCCTTTTCTTCAGTCTCTGTTCCTAATTTTGTCTCGGTATTTCCTCATATGAATAATTTTGTTCCCACTTCTAAGAAGGAATAAATATCTACAATTTGGTTGTCTTTTTTCTTGAACTTCATGTGGTCTGTAGATTATATCTTGGATAATCCTAGCTTTGGGCTACTATCCACTTATCAGTGAGTGCACAGGATGTGTGTTTGTCTGTGACTGGCTTACCTCACTCAGGATGATATTTTCTAGTTCCATCCATTTGCTTATGAACTTCATGAAGTCATTGTTTTTAATAGCTGAGTGGTACTCCATTGTATAAATGTACCACATTTTCTGTATCTATTCTTCTGTTGAGGGATATCTGGGTTCTCTCCATCTTCTGGCTATTATAAATAAGTCTTCAATGAACATAGTGGAGCATGTGTCCTTGTTATATGTTGGAGCATTTTTGGGGTATATGCCCAGGAGTGGTATAGCTGTGTCCTCAGGTAGTACTATGTCCAATTTTATGAGTAACCGCCAGACTGATTTCCAGAATGGTTGTACCAGATTACAATCTCACCAACAATGGAGGAGTGTTCCTCTTTCTCCACATCCTCATCAGCACCTGTGTCACCTGAGTTTTTTATCTTTGCCATTCTAACTGGTGTGAGGTGGTATCTCTTGGTTGTTTTGATTTGCATTTCCCTGATGACTAAGGGATTTTAGCTCATCAATATTTACTCTCAATTGTTTAAGCATTTTCTAAGCAAGTACTTCCAATTCCTGGTTATGGAGACTTAGATTTATTGTTTTGTCTTTTGTTTGTGCATTTACATTTAGGAAATCCACTCATTTGCAGTCAACTTGAAAATGTACTATGACCTAGGCATAAATTTTGTGATAAATGGTATGATTTCACAAGTTGGGTAATAACAGTCCAACACTATTAAGTTTGGAATGCTTTTTTCCCATTGAACACATCTGTCTGAAGTCTATATTCTATCAATATATGGGTTTATTATTGTTTTATTTGTCTGTCCTCAAAGAGTGCATTATGCTGTAGGTAAATCTCCATAACAATCTTTAATTAAGAATAACTCAAAAACAAACAAATTACTGCCCTCCTAGTTATGGAATTCTTGTTGGTTTCAGAACATTTCTGTTTATAGAAAATCCATAGGCAATTTTGGTTGTATCTGGCTTTCTTCTCTATATTTTGCCTTTAGTGGTATACAGCTAAGTTCAATGACTCTAACATGTATTTATTAAAATCATGTGTATTCAGTTTACTGGCATGTACTACCTCCTTGACTCGATACTCTACTTGTGGACTCATTTTTTCAAAGGCTTCATTTCAGCTTGAATATACATTCAATTTAATAGTACTGTCCTGATAAAATAGTGAAAATAAGTGCTTAAAAAACAGAAATGTGTTATTTCACATTTTTTCAAGGCTAGAAATCTAAGGTCAAGTTGCTGGCAGATTTGTCTTTTCTCAAGGCCTCATTCCTTTAGGGATAGATGAACTTGTTTTTCTGAATGTACATACTTATGTCCCTTCACCCTCTAAAGACCATAATCATATTTAATTAACATATTCACTAAGTCCTTCATTCCAATTTAATCATCTTTATAAATGTTTCATAATCAAATGCTTGTGTTCTTTTGCCATGCATAGGAACTGAACATGGGTTTGAGGGACATGGTTTAACCTATACTGGATAATTCCCTCTGTGGGTCTATTAACCTCTTTCCAAGGCCAGAAATTATGCATCTATGTGTCAAAGCCATTGGTGGGGGTCTGGAGAAAAGGAGCTTTATAGAAAATTTTTATATTGCTATCTAAGGATGTTCAGTGAGATGATAGGAGGTAGGGGCAGTGAAGGAAACAGAAGAATTGTGGGGGGAAGAAGGTTAAAGCACAGGATAACCTGATACAACCCACAAATCCAAAGAGGCTAAGTAACCAAGAGAGGAAACTTTATTCTTTTTCAGAAGGAGAAATAAAATAGATATCCAAGGTTGAGGGAGGGAGGGAGCATTGTAGAATTGGGGATGGAGAAGGGGATGGGTGCGGTGTGATCAGGTGATCTGGTGTAGAGAAAGCAGGAGGCAGAGAACTGAAATAGTGGGCAAAGATGGCATGGAGTAGGGTTGGGGAAACATCTCTAGGACATGGCAGAGACGTGAGAAGGGGCAAGACCCCTGGAAGTCTATTTAATGACTCTAGCTGGCACTTTTAGAGGTGGGAATGGTGGCCACTGAAGCGGCCACCCACTGTGGTCAGGCAGTACGCTTAGCGAAGGGATCAATCCCCCATAAGACCTTTGATTCAAAATGTGACCTACCTTCAATATGCAAGTACAAAACTGAAGCAGAGACAGAGGGAACGGCCAACCAATGACTGGCCCAAATTGAGACATATCTCATGGGTAAGTTCCAATTCCTGATACTATTAATGAAATTCCATTATGCTTGCAGACAGGAACCTGGCATAACCATTTACTGAGAGGCTCCACCAAGCAGCAGGATAGCAAAGAGTCCAACTACAGTAGGTAGATATGGCCCCGAGTTGTGGGATGGGACCACTCACCCATCTAATTCAAGAACCCAGAATAGTTCCTGTTTAAAGGAAATGCAGGGACAATAATGGAGCAGAGGCCCAAGGAATGCCCCACCATGTAATTAATTCCATCTACAGACACCAAACTTCCTGACATTATTGCTGATGCCAAGATAGGTTTACAGACAGGATCCTGGTATGGTTGACCTCTGAGAGGTTCTGCCAGCACCTGTCTAAGACAGATGCAGATACTCACAGCCAACCATTGAACTGAGCCTAGAAGCCTCAATACAAGAGTTAGGGGAAGGTCTGAAGGAGCAGAAGTGGATTGCAACCACATAAGAAGAACAACAGTATCAATTATCCAAACTCTTCAGAACTCCCAGGGTCTGAAACACTGACCAAAGAGTATACATGGTTTGGTCTGTGGTTCCAACTATGTATGTAGCAGAGGACTGCCTTATCTGGCATCGGTGGAAGAGGAGTCACTTGGTTCTGTAGAGGCTTAATGTCCCAGAGAAGGGGGGATGCTAGAGGGGTAGGGCAGGTGTGGGGAGGAGGAGCACCCTCTTAGAGGCAAAGGGGGGCAGGGGTGGTGGGTTCATAGAGAGGAGACAAAGAAGGGGAATAACATTTGAAATGTAGGCAAATAAAATGATTAATAAAAATTAATACATTTGCTTGTGTGTCTCTGCATTTGTTTCATTCAGCAGCTAGAGTAAACCCTGATTTCTCTATTGGAATGTTCTATGTTCTCGAACTCTGAGCCAAAGTAAACTTCTTTGCCTGTAAATTGCTTAGGTAAGGAATTTTGTTGCAGTAACAAGAAACGTAACAGGGGATGATCCATGGGAAACAATGTGAATGTATCTGCAAGGCAGTGGACAAATAGAAAATAGCATGAATAGACAGAGTGAAGTCATCCACTTTGCATTTAGAGTATTTACATTTACAGCAAGTGAAAAGGGTGAATTAGAGATTGAAGACCAGAAGTGAGATTAAATGCTTGAAGTCATACAGTTTTGCAGATGAACCAGAATCCGTTATATTAATGTCAAAGCAAAATTTAGCCTTGTATTATATTTTATAATAAATCATGGCATGAGAAATATGTGTGAGTATGGAAAATTTGGCACTTACTAAACAAATGAATTATATATCTAAGTAGTTACCTGTGTAAGCATTCATTTATTTTACCAATGATTTCTCCTGTCAATGTGTCTTTGTCTCTTGGGTTATCTAAAAACACCGTTTATAAACTCTACTAAAACATAATTCTAAATTATTAAGTAATTGGTAACAGATACTTGAACCTTACTAAATCTGAAATATTGTTTCTAAATTCTGTTGCCAGTTCCCTGAGTTGACCTAAAGGAATGTGGTTGAATTAGAAAAGAATCCACTGTGGTCTAAAAATGCAGCCATTCCTTCAGAAGCTTGTAAAGGCAGGTTTACAATATGTATTTTTCCACTTTTAGCACATTTTTGACCACCTGCCACCCCGTTTATTGATTTGATTTGGTTTTGGAACTTTCTATGCATGTGATTTTCTAGTTACACTTATTTTCAGGAGCCTAGTTGCTCTCTGACAAAAGAGCAATCAAATCGAGCTTTGGGACTTGCTTTGAGTCTTCATGAGTGAAAGATTGTGCAGCTTACTTTTACTTGGTTCAATTAAAATATTTTAGGAAGCTGAGGAGATCCTCTAGCAGTAAAATGCTTGCTGTGCAAGCATGGGGACCTGTGCACCCATATTAAAAAAAGAAGAATGTGTGGCACACACTTGTTATCTAGTGCTAAGGGGGTCAGGCTCCCTATGGAATCACTAAACAGCCAACTTGGACCTAATCTCAGAAATCCAGGTTCTAGTGAGTGTGCTTGTCTCTCAAAATAACATGGACAAAAGCAATAAAAGAACAACTCTCAAAAGTAACCTTTGATTTACACACACACGTGCGCATGCACATGCACGGGCACAAGCACACACGAGCAAAACAAATAAAAAACACTTAAAGCCATTGGTTCCTGTGGGAGAAATGAATAATCAGATTGAATTATTCCATTCCTTAGGTGACCCCGACTGAAAATTTAGAAAGAGAATATATATATTGAAGAATAGGATGGGAAATATATATTGTAGCATTAATATTATGTAAAACACATTTCATGTTCACGTGGGAGGGTGTGTTCATTTAGGTCACACAGATTGTTCAGGATCCCCAGGTTTTGATGGTGGCCATCATTATCATTTCATTATATTCCTCTCTGATAGAAATTGGAAATACCAGAGGACAAAATTTAATGTATCTTTTACTTCAGCTAATATATTTATATTAAAGAAGAGATTTTTCTCCCTGAAAATCACTAAACTATGTATTGAAGCAGTTTTTATTCTGCCGGCTTATTCAGGACAAATTTTTGGTTCCAACTTCTGCGTCAATAAAGTGACTTTGCCCTTATAGAATGAGTTAAAAATATCCAGTAACTTACGCGGAACAGCTATGTTCCCTCTCAACCTTTCCCATGATTCCTTGTTTTTCTTTTGCCAGCTCTATCCACTCTTTCTTTCTTAATAGCTGGAAATAGTGAGAATGCTCTTGTTACACTGACATTTAAAAGTTAATATTTAGGATATTAGGGTAGATTGTTCAGTGTGTTAATTGCTTGCTGCACAAATGCAAGGTAACGAGTTCTAATTTCCCAAACTCACATGAAATCAGATGTGGTAACACTTGTCCATAATTCCAACATTAATCATGAGTTTAGAGATAGAGAATAAATAATCTCATAGACTAACTACTCTGGCCTAGGCGGGTAAGGTTTTCCTCTGAACTTGCACTGTAGCATATATGTCCCTGTATTCTTTCATGTGAATATCTTGCAAACACATTCACATTCTAACAAGTATCAAACAGAAAAATCAAAATGAATTTATATTATGTTTCTATAAATAAGCTCCATTCATAGGACCAAAAGGAGATTACATTAAATGTTCCACAAAATATACTTAAAATGAAGACCTGTTTTTCTTGGTGCCTGAGACCAAAACTTTGAGCTTTGCACATGTTAGTCTAGTATTCTATGACTGCCTTACATCACCAATTCAATCTCAAGCCTCTCTTAGAATTATAAAGACATAAATCCTTTAACATTTGAGAAGTGTGTCTTTAGATTTGAAACAGGCCAAACTTTTAAATTATGTTTTATATTTAACATAAAATTTCCTTTCCTGATTTCTAAATATCAAAACATTTCAAACAGTATGTCATGGATTAAAACGTAGTTTGGAAACTTTTAAAGATACTGAAAAAAACAAGATATGTAATCTGTGCTGGTTTAAGCTAGAGGAAAGGAAAGAAACCAAATTTCATAAGAATAGGCAGTGTCATGAAAAGAAAGTGCTAGGATGGATTTGCAAAACGAAATTAACATATTAACTAGTTTGAGTAGTTACATTAGTCATGGTTCTTTAGGGAAACAAAAAATATGGAATGAATAAATAAAGGAGACTTATTGAAGTAGTTCAGAGGCTGTGCTCTACCTAGCCCAACAGTGGCTATTTATGAATGGAAGGTACCAGAATCCAGTAGTTGTTCAGCCCATGGTGCTGGATGTCTCAGCTCATCTTCAGGACACACAGGAGAATAGAGGAAGTAGGTACTAATGGTAGTGAAGGAAAGAACTTACCAGCCAGAGCTAGGGCAAGTGGGCAAAGAGAGAGATCCTCTTTCAGTCCTTTATATAAGGTACCAGCAGAAAGTATGAGCCCAATTTAAGGTAGTTCTTCCCACCTCAAGAGATTTGTATTTAGAGTGAGTCTTTCCACTTCAAATCCAATCCCTTCCAGGTGTAATCAGTGCCTTGGGTTTTAGTTGCAGTTGGGTTTCAAGTTGACAATCAAGAATGACCATCATAGTAGTTATAAATTGTATACTCAATACTATACCTCCTTAATAAGTCTATAGATAATAAGATCATTTACAGACACGAACTGGATTTTCCAGTTCTGTATTAATGAAATCTGTGAAACTTCTGAGCATTATCTTTATTTTGATTGGCTGTTTCTATTCCACATCAATACCTTTTAACATCTACCATGAGTCAACAAACCATTCAAATTCAATGTATTAAACCCGTCAGAGTTTAACAAATTTTAATATAAATATTGCTCTCATTGTTTTGAGCTTTTTATAAAACTCTCTCCCTCTCTCTCTTTCTCTCTCTCTCTCTCTCTCTCTCTTTCTCTCTCTCTTTGTGTGTGTGTGTGTGTGTGTGTGTGTGTGTGTGTGTGTGTGTGTGTGTGTGTAATATTTCTTAAGTGAGCATCAGGAAGGAAGAAAAACCACATATTTTCTATGCCACATAATTGCCGCATGCAGTGTTCTCTTGCCACACTGCTAGCTTCTATCAGGAATGACTTTTTAAAATTTATTCACTTTGCATACTAATCTCTATGCCACCCTACTCTTCAAGCATAATAGTATTAGTACTTGCCCATAAAAATGGTCTTGAGTTGGGCATTTATTGATTGGTCATTCACTCAGTCTTTGCTCCAACATTGTCCCTGGATTCCTTCCTTCCTTCCTTCCTTCCTTCCTTCCTTCCTTCCTTCCTTCCTTCCTTCCTTCCTCTCTCTCTCTCTCTCTCTCTCTCTCTCTCTCTCTCTCTCTCTCTCTTTCTTTCTTTCTTTCTTGGACATTTCTTTATTTACATTTCAAATGTTATTCTCTTTCCTGGTTTCCTGTCCATAAGCCCCTTATTCCCTCCCTCTCCCCTTCTTCTGTAATGGTGTTCCCCTCATCATTCACCTCTTTCACTCTCCCCCTCCCCAACATTCCCTTACATTGAGGGTCCAACCTTGACAGGAATTGAAAGGTCTTCTCCTTCCATTAGTACCCAACAAGGCCATTCTTTGATATATATGCAGTTGAAGCCATGGGCCAGTTCATATCTAGTCTTTGGGTAGTGGTTTAGTCCCTGGAGGCTCTGGTTGGTTGGCATTATTGTTCTTGTGGGGTTGCAATCCCCTTCAGCTTTTCAATCCTTTCTGTAATTCCTCCAACAGGGGTCCTGTTCTCAGTTCAGTGGTTTGCTCCTAGCATTCACCTCTCTGTATCTGACATGTTCAGGCTGTGACTCTCAGGAGAGATCTATATCTGGTTCCTGTCAGCATGTACTCCTTAGCTCCATCAATCTTATCTAGTTTCAGTGGCTGTATATATATATATGGGTCACATGTGAGGAAGGATCTGAATGGCCATTCCTTCAGTCTCTGCTCTAAACTTTGCCTCCATATCCCTTCCTATGGATATTTTTGTTCCCTCTTTTAAGGAGTGAAGCATCTTCATTTTGGTCTTCCTTCTTGACCTTCATGTGGTCCATGGATTGCATATTGGGTAATTTGCGCTTTTGGGCTAATATCCATTTATCAGTGAGTGTTTTTCTCTGATTGGGTTACCTCACTCAGGATGATATTTTCTAGTTCAATCCATTTGCCTATGAATTTCATGAAGTCATTGTTTTTGAAATTCCATTGTTTAGATGTACCACATTTTGTGTATCCATTCCTCTGTTGAAGGACATCTGGAATCTTTCTAGCTTCTGGCTTTTAATAAATAAGTCTGCTATGAACATAGTAGAGCATGTTTATTTGCTACATGTTGGAGTATCTTTTGGATATATGCCCAGGAGTGATATAGCTGGGTCCTCATATAGTACTATGTCAAATTTTCTGAGGAAGCACCACATTGATTTTCAGAGTGGTTGTACCAGCTTGCTATCCCACCAAAAATGGAGGAGTGTTCCTCTTTCTCCACATTTCACCAGGTTCTGCTATCACCTGAGTTTTCGATCTTAGTCATTCTGAATGGTATGAGGAGGAATCTGAGGATTGTATTGATTTGCATTTTCCTGATGACTAACGATATTGAACATTTCTTTAGGTGCTTCTCAGCCATTTCATATTGTTTGGTTGAGAATTCTTGGTTAGTTCTGTACCCAATTTTTAATGGGGTTATTTGGTTCTCTAGAGTCTAACTTCTTAAGTTCTTTGTATATATTGGATATGAACCCTCTATTGGGTGTAGGCTTGGTAAAGATCTTTTCTCAATCTGTTGGTTGCCATTTTGTCCTATTCACAGTGTCTTTTGCCTTACAAAAGCTTTGAAATTTTATTAGGTCCCATTTGTTGATTGTTGATTTTAGAGCATAAGCCTTTTTCTCCTATGCCCATTTGTTCTAGGCTCTTGCCCACTTTCTCTTCAGCCATGTTTTGAGAGTACAATTTATCATGCTGGAGAAAATTGAGACAGTAGAAGCCCAAAGTAAAGGATTAAATATCATCTCCTACCAAGATACACAGGATGATGAGAGATGATAAACATTTTACTCTGTCCTAGATCTAAGTCAATAGAAAGATGTTCTGGAAGGTATTTCCAGCTCACTGAACCTAGCCTAGAAACTCCCTCACAGACATGCCTAGACCTTTATTTCCATAGTGCTCCTAAATCAGTTGCCCATTATTAAGTACCACAATGATTTTCATTATGGTTAATTGAAATGCAGTGTTTTATACCAAACAACCCAAGCATATTTCAAGCCATGATCCCAGAATGATCTCTAAAATTATAATGCTCAAAGCAAACCCAAATGATTAATCTTTGTATGACTGGGACAGAACTCTCTTTCTCACATGAGACTTTAGAGCTGAGGCACAATAAGAACAGAGAAAAGGGCAAGAAATCCAAATTCTAATTAAGCCTTGAGCATATATGCTAATACCTTTAAGACTCTCCAATTTAGTGTGAGCATCCTGTATACAAATAAGAAGTGTATTAAGATAGGTAAGGATTCTGGTTCTTAACAATGTGTATTGTAGGTCACTAGATATAGGCACCTGGGACTTGACAATGAACAACAATATTTCTCTCTCTGCCTGATTTACTTTTTATGCAAAAATGGACTAAAACATAATTTACATGGAAAATGTTTATATTTTTTGCATATATGTGTGAGTGTGCATATGTATATTTCTGGATGCTTTTTAAATCAAATATATATGAAAGAATCATGTGTAGTTTGTGATTCATTCAGGATACATGGTAGATGATAGACTATTATTTAATTCATAATTTATTCGATATTTAATTTTCAAAAGATTCGATTAAGAATTTATTCTTCAGCATTCGTTAGAGTGATGGTGGTGACAAAGCTGGTAACAACTTAGTTGAAAATGTATAATTTTGTTTATGTTTTTGATCCAGCACATGAGCAATTAATGGTTCATAAAGTTCATATTAATAAATAAATTTCCAGAAAGTTTATTTATCCAAATGGCTACCATTAAATTCATGGATCGAATACGGTAGTCCACTACACTTTATTAACCCCCATCACAAACAACCAGAATATATTTACTTTGGTATTCTCCCTGTCTTCATAGAAAAGTGTCCTTTGCCCAGGTAATGGTTGAAAACTTTGTCTCCTTTATTACAAAAGTCCTGTTTCATTGACCTTTTATATTCACCAGTGTGAGCTGAGCATTATAAAATCGTGATTGTATACCATTGTGCTCACTACATTATTTAAATGTCCTTATCTCTACATTGGACTAAGACCAAAAACTTCTGAGTCTTATTTGCTAGTAGATTTCCAGGGCATCCTCTTTACCTATCAACAAAGCTGCTAAAGCAAATGAATCCTAATACCACACACAGTGCAGTTCACTATTGCATTCTAAGTTCAATTATTTAAGTAGCTGCTAATTTCAATCAAGTCTCTTATTTCCTTACAGATTTTAGGGTTCTAATTTTTATGCTGAATGACAGTTAATATCAATGCAATTGTCCAAAGGAGATTACATGTAAAGCGCAGAAGAACTGGGGGTGGTAATAAGGATATCATTCATTACTGACTAATAATCTCTATGCATATGATGGATGGAAACCATTTAGTTAGATTGACATTAATTCTTTCTGCTTGTTTACAATCAGTTATGATTCACTGTTCATTCTAATAAAATAAAAACTTCATGGAAGACCAGAGGAAAAACCTGTGTATCTAAAATACTGTTTCACACTTCTGCTCAAAGCATTAAATGAGTTAGGCAGAGGTTAAGAGCAATGTAGTGAGAAGCATACATCTGAATCACTGTTCCATCCCTGAACAATGAAAGCTCTCTGCACACAAGACATTTTAAGACACTCAGCTCTCAACTTGATTTATTCATTGTGATAAGGGAGTGCAGATCCAGAAGTTAAGATCTGATGAGAATAGAAACATTAGGCACTCAGCTGACCAGATTTCTGATAGCATGGGCTTAGCAAATGCTGTGAGAAATGACTTACAAATAGAATTTTCGCTATAGGTGAAGTCTGACTTTGTTTCAAGGTTATATTCAAAAGGGAAATGTTTAAAGGAAAAAGGACAACACTAGAGCTGAGAAGACGGCAGTAGTGTAGAGAACTCACTGCTCTTGCAAAGGTCATGAGTTCAGTTCCAGGCAATCGCATGGAGAATCATTGGTGTCTATAACTAAAACGTCAGTGATTTCAAACTCTATTCTGATGTCCATGGCACATCAAACACCTATATACATCCTAGCACACACATTCACACATATGTTTAAACTAAAAAATATTCTAAATATAATTCAACACCTTTTTATTATATTCAACTAAGCACTTGAAGTTTCTGAAGTAGCCTTTCAATTAAGAAGATCTAGTATACAATGTCAATTATGTAACAATAAAGAATTTTATAAGTAATATCTGTACCCTGTAAATTCATAAAATCATGAAGTAGAACATTAATTGGAAAATTACCTCAAATAACATAACCAGGTAGAAATAAAAGTTAATGTGTTATGTTCTTTAAGGTACAACAATCAAAGAACACAAGAACTTCTTTGATAATCTGGGGAGTTGACTCTGGATAAAGTACATACGCATGTATCCCCTCCCCCACACCACACACAGAAAGCAACAATAATAAATTGATCTCCATCAATAAATCTCACTTTCTAAGAATTTTGAAGAAATAGTTGTGGGCATGTTGAGTTCAATGTAAGATTCCTAATTTACAGTCAGTCGTTCAATGAAATATCAATTATAGGACTATAAACAAATGACTTATTCCTTTCCTAAGAAAAGCAACTATTTTTCTGCTTTATATACCAACGCTTTACTTTTGACATTTTCTTTTAAGCATAATGATAAACAGAATAAAGGGGAATGCGAGAAAAGGTGAGGAAGATAAACAGACATTATTTTGCTTATGTTGTAATTGCAGAGTGGCTCCATTAGCTTTCTGCTATGCATTATTAATGTAGCATTCTATAAAATTATTAACATATTTTCTCTTTTTTGAGATGTTTTATGTGTATGAGTGCTTTTCTCTACATGTATGTTTCTATACCACATGATACCTGGTGCATGACAAGGCCAACAAGGAACAATAGATTCCCTGAAACGAGAGCACAATAAGATTCTGATATATGATGTGAGAGCTAGGGAATGAACCTGGGTTGTAGGCTAGATCATGAAAACATATATAATGAGAAACAAAGGCTACTTATACAGCCATTATGACATCCTTTATCTGAAGGTGTCACATTTTCCCCAATAAATTGATAATTTCATTACCGATCCACTTTAGACAGTGTATCTTGCTTAGTTCCAAATAGTCTCTGAAAAAAATGAGAAAATATGTTAAATAGAATCAATTGAAGAAGAAAAAACCAAGAGCAGAATGTAGAAGTGTTGAACATAAGGAGGATGCTTAACATACGAAATAAACTTTTACAAACTGTTTTATGTACCAGTATCATGTGCAATGAACATATACTATGAATGTTGACTGTAGAACAGGTAAGTTTGCATATGTATTCCTGACACATATTTGATAATGATAATTACAGATGACAAACTATTTCCCACGTTCTATTAGGTCAATGGCAGCTAATACTCACAGATGCTTCCTTTGGCAGCTGACAAAGTCCGAGTTCAATCTAATTCTAATTGGACCTTGATATCATAGCATTGAACATATGAGCCAAGCCATGATACTTAAAGTTTATACACCTTAAAATAAAATCTACAATTTAACTTAAAATGTACTAGCACATTCCTGCTTAAGGTAACAAAAAGGAGATAATAGGCATTTTAGCTTATAATTCAAAGTGTCTGGAAATGAGTTTTTATAAGAGAATTTTAGTGAGTGCTAACTCATATGTTCTTGTGCTCAACATTTAACTACAGTTGAAACTGCTGAGCACACAGGCGGCTAAGGAGCTGGAAGGCAACCTTTTCATGTGACTCATTAAGATCTGATGTTCAGGACAAGAGTGTGATGAAACGGAATGTGTCAGGCATGATTCTGTGTGCTAACTTATTTCAGAAAATGGCTTAACAGAAATCATGGAAAAAATTCAACACTAAACATGCTCAGCTATTTCCTAGCCTCCTAAGATGTAGGTTGTATAAAGGGAAAGATGGACAGAATGTATCTACTCATAACAGCAGAGAAGAAGATACTAAAATTTCACTACGGGTTGACTGGGTTTTGACCATTGATGAGTGCAAGGAGAGGGAAATTCATTTCTTCAGAGATACAGACCATGACAGATTGCCTGTGCTCCAAGAAATGCATGGTCCTTGCCCTGTATACTGTTATGTCAACTTGACACACGATTGAGTTATCTAAAAGGAGGAAACATCAATTGAGAAAATATTTCCACAATATCCAACTATAGGGTATTTTATTAATTAGTGATTGATAGGAGAGGTCTCAGCTCATTACATGCTATGTCATACCTCGCTAGTAGTCAGAAAACAAACCATGATGAGTACCCCTCTATGTCCTCTGAATCAGTCCTTCCCTCCAGATTCCTATCCTATTTGAGTTCCTGTCTTGACTTTCTTGATGACAGGTTATGGAACAGTGATATGGAAGTATAATCCAAATAAACCCTTTTGTCTCCAATTTTTAAAAAAATACTGTTTCTTCACAGCAATAGACACCCTAACCAAGAAATAGCAACAGAGTTCATATACAATCAGCACAGTAATTAGACACAGAGGGCTTAAGAAAAAAAAGAAATTGGAAAGCATGAGGGAAAAATAGTGGTAAGGTAGAGAATTATAAAGGATGGAATGGGGTGGACTTAATTAACACACATTATACACAGGTTAAAAAGTAAAAACTTATTAAGTAAATATTAGCTAAAATACTAATGATGGAGTAATTTCTTTCTTTTTATTAATCATCTTATTTGCTTATATTTTAAATGATATCCCCCTTCCTGGTTACCCCTCCACAACCCCTCATCCCAGCCTCCTCCCCCACTCGCCTTTGCTTCTATGCAATATGAAGATGCTCCTCTACCCAGTCAACCATTTCCACCTTACCTCTCTAGCATCCTCCTACACTGGGATATCATCCCTCCCAGTGAAGTCAGATAAGGCCATCCTCTATTTCATATGTAACTAGATACATGGATGTCTCCATGTATACCCTTTGGTTGGTGGTTTACTCTCTAGGAGATCTGGGTGGTCCAATTAGTTGTTACTGTTCTTCCTATGAGGTTGTCTTCCCTTTCATCTTCTTCAGTCCTTCCCCTAACTCTTACATCGGGGTCCTCAGTCTCAGTTAGATGGTTGGCTGTGAGTATCTGCATCTGTATTGGTTAGGTGCTGGTAGAACCTCTCAGTGAATGACTATACCAGGCTCCTATCAGCAAGCACTTCATTTCCACCCATTTGTCTGTGAATTTCATGAAGTCATTGTTTTTAATAGCTTCATGGTATTCTATGGTATAAATGAAACACATTTTCTGTATCAATTCTTCAGTTGAGGGGAATCTGGGTTGTTTTCAATTTCAGGCTATTTTGAGTAAAGCTGCAAGAATGTAGTATAGCACATGTCCTTTTGGTCTGGTGAAATGTCTTGGGAATATACCCAGGAACAGTACAGCTGGGTCTCCGGGTAAAATTATTCCCAATTTTCTGTGAAACCACCAGATTGATTTATACAAGCTTGCACTCTTTTAAGGTCTGTAAAGAACTGTATTGGAATTTTGATGGGAAGTGGATTGAATTTGGAAATTACTTTGGGTAAAATGTTGTCCTTACTCTGTTAATCCTACTAATCTATGAGCATAGAAGATATTCCCTTCTTCTAATAATTTCAATTTTCTCCTTCGTCACTCACTTGTTTGGTTAGAGTTACATCAAGATATTTGTGGCTACTGTAACAGTGTTATCCCCTTAATTTCTTTCTCAGTATGTTTATGGTTTCTATAAAGAGGGCTACTGATGTTTTTTACTTAATTGTGGATTCAGGCATTTTGCTGAAGGTGTTTTTCCAGCTCCGGAAGTGCTCTGGAAGAATTTGAGAATAGTGATACTTTGACTTCTATCTTCCTAATTTGTATCCTTTTATCTCTTAGTCCCTATACTGCTCTAGCTAGCACTTTAAGTACTATATTGAAGAGATAGAGGACAGCTTTGCCTTGTCCCTGATTTTAGTAGAATTGCTTTAAGTTTCTCTCCATTTAAGTTGCTGTTGTCCATTGCCTTTCTGTGTATTGCCTTTACTGTATTTAGGTATGTGCCTTGTATCCCTAATCTCTCCAAGCCTTTTACCATGAAAGGGTGTTGAATTTTGTCAAAGGCTTTTAAGCATCTAATGAGACAATCATGTGTTTTTTTTCTTTGAATTTATTTATATGGTAGATTACATTAATGGATTACTGTATATTGTGTATAGTTGTCCGCATATTTGTAGTCCCTTGGGGTCTGCAAGACATCTGTTCAGGCCCTTTTGGCTTTAAATTCTCTGTTGAGAAGTCATGTGGAATTTCAATAGGTGTGCCTTTATGTGTTACTTATCTTTCTTCCCCTGCATATTTTAATGTTCTTTTCTGTTCTGTACATCTTTTAATTTATTATGTGGCAGGAGGATTTTCTTTTGTGAGCCAATCTATTTGGTCTTCTCTAGGTTTCTTGTACATTTACAGCCATCTGTTTTTTTAGGTTAGGGAACTTTTCTTCTATTATATTTTTGAGATAATTTCTAGGCCTTTTATCTGGGAATCTTCTATTCCTATTATTCTTAGGTTTGATATTTTAGTAGTGTTTTAAATTTCCTGGATATTTTGTGTTAGAAACTTTTTTTTTTCGGAGCTGGGGACCGAACCCAGGGCCTTGCGCTTCCTAGGTAAGCGCTCTACCACTGAGCTAAATCCCCAGCCCCTATTGTTAGAAACTTTTTAGATGTGGCATTTTCTTTGACTGATGTTTCAATTTCTTCTATCATGTCTTTTATTCCTGAGATTCTTTCTTCCATCTCTTGTAGTCGGTTGATGACGCTTGGGTCTGTATTTCTTTTCTCTCCTAGGTTTTCCATCTCCATGGTTGCCTTCATTTGTAATTTTCCATTCTCAGGTCATAGAGAGTTTTATTAATTATCTTCACCTCTTTGAATGTATTTTGTATATTTCTTTATATTTATTCATTTCCAGGTTAAAGGCCTCTACCTGCTTGATTGTATATTTCTGTATTTTTAAGAGATTTATTTATTTCCTCTTAAAGGCCTTTATCTTCTTCATGTGATGGGAATTAGATAATCATCCTGTTCTTCAAGTATTCTAGGTTATCCAGGGCTTGCTGTAGTTGAAGAACTGGGGTAAGACATTTCTACATTGTCGTGGCTTTTGTTGATTTTATTCTTGCACTAGCCTTTAGCCATCTGGTTGTTTATGGTGTTGGCTGGCCTGGTAGTCTCTGACAGGGCTCTGGTACTGAAGGTAGAGCTTTTATTCCCTAAGGTCAGCAGGCTTCTGGTTGTCTTGGGTGGCAGCAATCCTCTAGGAAAGCAAGTAGAGCTAGTTGTCCTGATTATCCCTGTGGTAGCAGGCCTCCAGAGAGGCAAGTTGAGCCGTGCACAAGGAGGTGAAGTACAGATCTGGGATTTTAGGTATGGGTGTGGACCAGAAGACACAGCACAGAGTTGATGGGGCAGACCATAGGGCTGTTGGGCTTGCTTTAGGCCCAGCATTTGAAATGTGTGTATGCCACTTAGTTTTTCAGGGTATTATCAGGCTTCCAGGGAAACAAGCTGAGCTATGGTCTAGGTAGTGGAGTGCAAATCCACTTTTAAATCTTCATTGCAATAATTTTGAACTTCCATTTTTTATGGGGGGGTATTTTTCTTTTTTACATTTCAGATGGTTTCCCCTCTGGAAACTCCCTATCCCATCCCCCCTTCCCCACTTCTATGGCAGTGCTCCCCCACCAACACATCTACTCCCTCCCGCCTCCCCACCCTGAAATTAACCTATACTGGGGAATCAAGCCTTCACAGGGCCAAGGGCCTCACCTCCCACTGATGCCATACAATGCCATCTTCTACTACATATGTGGCTGAAGCCATGGATCACTCCATGTGTACTCTTTGGTTGGTGGTTTAGTACCTAGGAGCCCTGGGGTGTCTGGTTGGTTGATACTGTTGTTTGTCCTCTGTGGTTGCAAACCCTCTCAACTCCTTCAGTCCTTTCTCTAACTCCTCCATTGGGGACCCCATACTCAGTACAATGGGTGGCTGTGAGCATCTGCCTCTGTATTTGTTAGGTTCTGGCAAAACCTCTCAGGAGACAGGTATATCAGGCTCCTGTCAGCATGCACTTCTTGGTATCTGCAATAGTGTCTGGGTTTGGTGAATGTATATGAGAAGGATCCCCAGGTGAGGCAGTCTCTGGATAGCCTTTCCTTCAATATCTGCTCCATAGTTTCTCTGTGTTTCCTTCTGTATCTATTTTGTTCCCCCTTCTAAGAAGGACTGAAGCATCCATGCTTTGGCCTTCCTTCTTGAAATACATGTGGTATGTAAATTGTGTCATGGATATTCTGAGGTTTTGGGCTAATATCCACCTAACAGTGAGTAATACATACCATGTGGGTTCTTTTAGGATTAGGTTACCTCACTCAGGACAGATCAACAATAGACAAATAAGACCACATTTTTGGGGTCACTTATGTATACTGTTATATTGCCAGAGTCCAGCCTCGAGACAGGATTGAAGTTCTTAATTGGAACCAGGGATATCTTGAAAGCACATAATAAATAGACATAGACTACTTTTTAGTTACAAACTGACAGGCAATTTCAAGGCTTAAAGTTTCTCTCTCTCTCTCTCTCTCTCTCTCTCTCTCTCTCTCTCTCTCTCTCTCCCTTCTCTTCCTCTCTCTCCTCTCCTCTCCTGCTTGTTCACTTGCTTGATGTGGCACACTCTTGTATTCTCTTGCACACTCTACTTTTTTCTTTTACTCTTTACTCTACTTTTCTTTTACTCTTGCTTTTTTCTATCGCGCTTTTCTTTTCTCAAACTTCCACACTCATGCACACCTCTTTTCATTACACTTGTATTCTCACACACACTCTTCATACACACCTCACACACATCTCACACACACTACACAAAATCTCCTTTCACACACACAATCTTCATACACACCTCACATTCTCTCTTCATTCACTCTTCACATGCTCTTCTCATGCTTTCTCGCTCTCAGATTTGCTCTCATATTCTCTCTCTCGTGTGCTCTCACATTTGCTCTCACACATTCACTCTCAGATTTGCTCTCACATCCACTCTCTCATTTGCTTTCTCATTCACTTTCTAGCCTTTTTCTTGCCCCAGTCTTTATTGATAATCCAAAAGCAGGTAGAAAGAAAGACATTGTATAATCATTGCCAAACCAAATTCAAAAGAATAACCACATTCCACAAAGAATTAAGAATTACAATTGTTCTCCCAATGTTTCAAGCTTCCCCTACTTCCAGGCCTGTGGCCAAAATAATAATAATAATAATAACTGTAAACATCATTATTTAAACTTTAACTTTTGACTTATTGTACTTCAGAGCTCAAAGCTCTGAGGTCAGCTACTTGCATTTTCCTGTGAAGCTCTAATGATAAATGACATGGGCAAAGCAGCCAGGCAGTAGCCAAAAAAGAATCAAGTTAACCCTTAACTCAGTAGTACCACTAGCTTTCTGTTCCTTGCACACGATGACTCTCATAAGAGTCCCAGTATTTTGACTTAGTTTTACTAGTATATAATTTTATATATTCTCTACTTCCTTATCCAGGAACTACTCTCAAATGTTATGTAACTTCAATAACCTTTTCCTTTCTTAGGGTCACAATGTTGATTCTAATTCATTTTCTATTAATTTGTTTAAAGTTTCTTTGCAAGTCAAGCATTAATCTGGAACTACTATTGTGCAGTTATTCCATTGTTTCCAAAATGAGAACACACAGCATGTACCTCGGCTATTAGGGCTGTGCTGTGCTGTGCCCCTATGCTACAATTTTCCAATTGTTTAAGAATCATTATATCAAGCAACATCTAGTTTCACAGAATTCACCAGAGCAGAAGGAGAAAGAAGTAGGAAAGTCAAGTATAATAGAATAATTATGCACACCAATGCCAACTGAAAGGCAGTCACGCACAAATGAAATCTATACAGCCATTGTCTAGGGCTAAGGTTAAGAGAAATGGGAACAACCTTTCTTTGACTAAGAGCTGCTGCAGTCTGCTGAGATGTCTCCATCATGGCCTACTGCAGGCAGCCCCTTATTTCAGATGGCGGGTCCTCTGGAGGGATGTGTCTCCTGCTTCTCAGGATCCCTGACTCCACCCTTCTTTACAAGGAGTTGCCTTGGTCTTCAGACATGTCTCCATCCCAGCCTACTGCTGGTAGTCTCTGTCATCATATGCTGTCTCCACCATTATATCATCTGTAAATAGCAATATTTTGACTTCGTCCTTTTCCAATTTGTATTCCTTTGACTCGCTTTTGTTGTCTGATTGCTCTGGCTAAGAATTCCAGTATTATATTTAATAGGTAGGGAGAGAGTAGGCAGCCTTGTCAAGTCTGATTTTAATCTGATTGCTTCAAATTTCTTTCTATTTAGGTTGATGTTGACTACTGGTTTGCTGCATATTGCTTTTACTATGTTTCAGTATGGACCTTGGATTCCTGATCTTTCCAAGATTTTTAACATGAAAGAGTGTTGAATTTTGTCAAATACTTTCTCAGTGTCTAATGAGATGATCATGTTTTTATTTTTTGAGTTTGTTTATATAGAGGATTATGTAGATGGATTTCCACATATTGAACCCTCCTGGATCCCTGGGATAAAACCTAGTTGATGATGATGAATGGTCATTTTGATGTGTTCTTGGATTTGGTTTGTGAGGATTTTATTGAGTACTTTTGCATTGATATTTATAAGAGAAATTCGTCTGAAGTTTTCTTTCTTTGTTGAGTGTTTGTGTGGTTTAGGTGTAAATGTAATTATGGCTTCATAGAAGGAATAGGGTAGTGTTCCTTCTGTTTTGATTTTGTGGAATAATTTCGACAATATTGGCATTATATCTTCTATGAAGGTCTGTTAGTTTCTCTATGTCTCTGTGTAGTTTCTGTTTTCATTAACTGCCCCATTGATGAGAGTGGGGTGTTGAAGTCTCCCACTATTATTGTGTGAGGTACAATGTGTTCTTTGAGCTTTAGTAAGGTTTCTTTTATGAATGTAGGTGCCCTTACATTTGGAGCATAGTTGTCAGGATTGAGAATTCATCTTGGTGGATTTTTCCTTTGATGAATATGAAGTGTCTTTCCTTATCTTTTTCGAAAACTTTTGGTTGAGTCAATTTTGTTCGATATTAGAATAGCTACTCCAGCTTGTTTTCTTGGGACCATTTGCTTGGACAATTGTTTTCCAGCCTTTTACTCTGAGGTAGTGTCTGTATTTGTCACTGAGGTTATTTTCCTGTATGCAGCGAAATGTTGGATCCTCTTTACATATCCAGTCTGTTAGTCTATGTCTTTTCATTAGGGAATTGAGTCCACTGATGTTGAAATATTAGTGACCAATGATTGTTGTATCCTGTTATTCTTGTTTTTAGAGGTGGAATTATGTTTGGGTGGCCATCTTCTTTTGGGTTGGTTGGAATTAGATTACTTTCTTGCTTTTTGTAGGGTATATTTTTCCTCCTTGTGTTAGAGTATTCCATCTTTTATCCTTCTTAGGGAAGGATTTGTGGAAAGATATTGTATAAATTTGGTTTTGTCATGGGATATCTCAGTTTCTCTATCTATGTTAATTGAGAGTTTTGCTGGATATCATAGCCTGAGCTGGCATTCCTGTTCTCTTCTGGTCTATATGATATCTGCCCATGATCTTCTGGCTTTTATAGTCTCTGGTGAGAAGTCTGGTATAATTCTGATAGGTCTGCCATTATATGTTACTTGACTGTTTTTTCTTATTGCTTTTAATATTCTTTCCTTTTTCTTTTGCATTTTGTGTTTTGACTATTATGTGATGGGAGAAATTTATTTTTGGTCTAATCTATTTGGAGTTCTGTAGGCTTCTTGTAAGTTTGTGAATATCTCTTCCTTTAGGTTAGGAAAGTTTGTGTCTATAATTTTGTTGAAGATATTTACTGGTCCTTTAAGTTGGGAATCTTCCCTTTCTTCTACACCTATTATCCTTAGGTTTGATCTTCTCATTGTGTTCTGGATTTCTGGATGTTTTAGGCTAGAAGCTTTTTGCATTTTCCTTGATGGTTGTGATAATGTTTTCTATGGTATCTTCTTCCTCTGCCATACTCTCTTCTATTTCTTGTATTCTGTTGGGAATGCTTGTGTCTATGACTCCTGGTCTGTTTCCTAGGCTTTCTATCTCCAAGGTTATCTCCCTTTGTTATTTCTTTATTATTTCTATTTCCACTTTTAGATCCTGGATTTTTTTTGGTATGAATAAGTTTTTATTAATTCTATTAATAAATACCATATACATGAAGAAGTCATTTTTGTTGACTTGTTTTCTCAATATGTCTCTGTTCCTGAAGTCCACTCTATGCTGATGCAATTGGGCCAGAAAACACCCGAATTATATGCCAGCCACAGTTATAGGAAAGGCCACCTCTCTTAGCAGCCCTCCTGCCTCTTCCTCAACCACACATGCAGTGTGTAGTCCACAGTCATGTGACAAAGAACTCTGAACCCCAACAGTAAGGCCAACTGTGGAAAAGAATCTCATTTCCCTGTTTTCATTCCTCTTGTCTCACTGCATTGTCTTATAAATTTCAATTGTGACATCTATCAATAAAGCAAGCATTCACACACAACACTGAAAAGTCTATTTCCCCCTCTTCTCTTCAGACACAGTTTGTATCTTTCAGAGGGTGTGTATTGCTATTACCTACAACAATGAAAGAACTTTTGAGAAAGTAATATTCATGTTCATCAAACTCAGAACCTACAAGAAAATAACAAGCTTTACAGAACAGAGTCATAGTTATTCAGGTCAAGTTGCTAAGGCTTGTGATTAGTCTTGTTTTTTTTTTAATGATTATTTATTTATTATTACATTCTAGATTTTTATTTTTAAAGATTTATTTATTTATTATATATAAGTACACTGGAGCTGTCTTCAGACCCACCAGAAGAGAGCATCAGATCTCATTAGAGATTGTTATGACCCACCATGTGGTTGCTGGGATTTGAACTCAGGACCTCTGGAAGAGCAGTCAGTGTCTTAACCACTGAGCCATCTCTCCAGCACTCACAGTATATTTTTTTCCATCTTTATTAACTTGAGTATTTCTTATTTACATTTCGATTGTTATTCCCCTTCCTGGTTTCCGGGCCAACATCCCCCTAATCCCTCTCCATCCCCTTCTGTATGGATGTTCCCCTCCCCATGCTCCCCACCATTACCACCCTCCCCCCAACAATCACGTTCACTGGGGGTTCAGTCTTGGCAGGAGCAAGTGCTTCCCCTTCCACTGATGCTCTTACTAGGCTATTCATTGCTACCTATGAGGTTGGAGCCCAGAGTCAGCCCATGTAGAGTCTTTGGCTAGTGGCTTAGTCCCTGAAAGCTCTGGTTGGTTGCCATTGTTGTTCATATGGGGTCTCAAACCCCTTCAAGCTCTTTCAGTCCTTTCTAAGATTCCCTCAACGAGGGTCCCTGTAGAGGGCCGCAATAACATTCGCCACCAGTAGATGGCGGTGGCTTCCACTGCGCCCCACGTGGAAGGCCGAGCTAGACAAGATGGGGACTGGCCTCCGCTGCACCAGCCGACTTCCTTTCAGGAAGTTAACTGTGTGCGCATGTGCAAGAGTGCTTTCCTGCCAGGTCTTTGCCCATTCCGGGGCGTGCCTTATGAGATTCTGGGTAAGCGACCAATCAGGTGTGGATGCGCCGCGCTAGGGTGTATATAGCCGCGCCATGCGGGCGCATGGGGGCTTCTCCTTAAGATATTAATAAAGTTTGGTCGCAGCTAGGATTCCTATGTCCCCGTGTGTTTTCTTGCTGGCGAGAGGGAGCGTGAGGGACAGGTCCTGTTCTCAGTTCCGTGGTTTGCTGCTGGCATTCGCCTCTGTATTTGCTGTATTCTGGCTGTGTCTCTCAGGAGAGATCTACATCCAGTTCCTGTCGGCTTGCATTTCTTTGCTTCATCCATCTTATCTAGTTTGGTGGCTGTATATGTATGGGCCACATGTGGGGCAGGCTCTGAATGGGTGTTCCTTCAGTCTCTGTTTTAAACTGTGCCTCCCTATTCCCTCCCAAGGGTATTCTTGTTCCCCTTTTAAAGGAGTGAAGCATTCGCATTTTGATCATCCTTCTTGAGTTTCATGTGTTCTGTGCATATAGGGTAATTCAAACATTTGGGTTAATAGCCACTTATCAATGAGTGCATACCATGTGTGTTTTTCTGTGATTGGGTTACCTCACTCAGGGTGGTATTTTTCAGTTCCATCCATTTGCATATGAATATCATAAAGTCACTGTCTTTGATAGCTGAGTAATATTCCATTGTGTAGATGTGCCACATTTTCTGTATCCATTCCTCAGTTGAAGGGCATCTGGGTACTTTCCAGCTTCTGGCTATTATAAATAAGGCTGCTATGAACATAGCGGAGCACATGTCTTTGTTATATGTTGAGGCATCTTTTGGGTATATGCCCAAGAGAGGTATAGATGGGTCCTCAGGTAGTTCAATGTCCAATTTTCTGAGGAACCTCCAGCCTGATTTCCAGAGTGGTTGTACCAGTCTGCAATACCACCAACAATGGAGGAGTGTTCCTCTTTCTCCACATCCTTGCCAGCATCTGTTGTCACCTGAGTTTTTGATCTTAGCCATTCTCACTGGTGTGAGGTAAAATTGCAGGTTTGTTTTGATTTGCATTTCCCTTATGACTAAAGATGTTGAACATTTCTTTAGGTGTTTCTCAGCCATTCGGCTTTTGCCTTACAGAAGCTTTGCATTTTTATGAGAACCCATTTGTCGATTTTTGTTGATCCTGGATTGTTTTATTCAATTCCTTCACATTTGGTTTGTTCTCCTGCAATTCTTTAAGGGATTTTTGTGTTTTCTCTTTAAGGGATTCCACCTATTTACTTGTGTTGTCTTTATTTCTTTAAGGGAGTTATTTATGTTCTTCTTATAGTCCTCTAACATTATCATAATTTGTTATTTTAAATCAAAACCTTGCTTTTTCAATTTGTTGGTGTATCCAGGCCTTGCTGTGGTGGGGAAACTGGGTTCTCATTATGCCAAGTGGCCTTGGTTTCTGTTGCTTAGGATCTTGCTCTTGCCTTTTACCATCTGGAAATCTCTGGTGTTAGTTGGTGTTGCTGTTTCTGACAGTGGTTTGACACTCCTGTAAGCCTGTGTGTCAGTAGTTCTTGAGACCGGATCTTTCCAAGCAGGATCTGGGTATAGAAAACTGTGTCACAGGGTCAGCTCCAGGTGCTGGCAGAACCTGGAAGAATCCTGTCCCAGACTGTTTGTCATTCTTGTGTCCAGGGAGGTCCAGGAAGGTTCCTCTTGGGCCAGGAACCAGTGGCTTATGCTCTAAGAACAAGAACTGATAAATGGGACCTCATAAAACTGTAAAGGTTCTGTAAGGCAAAGGACACTGTCAATAGGATAAAGCAGCAACCAACAGTTGAGAAAAGAACTTTACCAATCCTACATCCGATAGAGGACTAATATCCAATTTATACAAAGAACTGAAGAGATTAGATTCTAGAGAATCAAATAACCCTATCAAAAATGGGGTACAGAGAAAGAAAGAATTCTCAACTGAGGAATATCGAATGGCTGAGAAGCACCTATTATTATAAACAAACTCAAAGAAAAATATCACATTATCATCTGATTAGATGCTGAGAAAGCATATGACAAAATTCAAGATCACTTCATGTCAAAAAAAAGTCTTGAAATGATCAGAAATTCAAGGCCCATAACCAATCATAGTAAAAGCTATATACGGCAAACTGGTATCCTACATCAAACTTAAGGGAGAGAAAATACAGTAGGTATTAAAATTAGGCAGTGTAAGTCCCTCACACTGTCCGTTTTAAAATTTGGATTACTTTTTAAGATATTTTTCTTTTTGCATTGCTTATATTTATCAGCATACAAAATGATTTTTCATTTACTTTTGTAAAAACTATAGATGGAGATGATGACGATTGAAATTTCAGTAAGAGCAAAATCTCTAATCTAAGCGCACACACACACACACACATATGTATATGTATATGACTTCCCAGATGATTATGGTTTCCATATATATGCTTTATATGATCTATTAATATTACACCTAAACATTCTTTTTAGTGTTACTACATTAATTATTATGGTTTTTGTATTTTAATTATTAGTAGTTAACTACCTGTGAACTACAGACTGATTGATCTTTACACATGGTCTTTGTGTTCTTTAACAATATTATTACTAGCACTTTTCTTTGCAAAGCTTTGAGAGTCTCTTTATTTTACAATCATTTTATGTGTGAAGAATGATATTTTTATGTTTTCTTCCCTTATCTACTTAGTTTTTATTTTATTTTCTGATTGATGATGATTTCGTATGTGAGAGGAAACTTGCTCATCAGTCTAACAAGTTAATATTCAATTCTTACCATTTTATGCCATTGCTTAATTCTTTGACATTTTCATGCTAAGAAGTTTTGTATGTTATTTTACTGAGATTTTCTTTAAAATCATGAATAAGTGTGATATTTTTTAAATGTATTTTCTGCCTCACTTCATATGATCATACAATTTTTCTTACTCAGCCTATTGACATGGTAGCTAAGATTGATTGAAATTGGATGCTGAACCAACCTCATCTACCTGAAAGAAATTACTCTTCCATGATATATAGATGTATTTATACACTGTTTGACACACCTCACATCCGTAATTGGATTTACAAAAATTTTTGTTAGGAGTTCCACATCTTTGATCATCAAATAGTTGTTTCAGTTTGCATTGTTTCAGTACTTATATTTGCATTTGTTACTGGAGTTTACATTTAAACACACACACACACAAGATTATATTTTTGATTAGAAAATATTATACACAACCAACATGAAATTATGTATATACATATGTGTATATAATTTGTGTTATATATTTAAACATATGTACATGCACATATGTATGTATATAAAATTTCATGTTGGGTTTGTATAATATTTTGTAATAAAAGTCTATCTGCAGGTTCCTTCTGATCACTTTCTCTCTTCCACCAGACTAATGGAATGAAGGAAGAAGTTTTTGTTTCAATCTCTTTTGTAGAATAAAAAAAGGAAAAACCTACATTTCTATATTTAATTATATTGTTTCAATTTTTGAGAATTTCATATATTTATGTTTTAAAAATTTAACCCAAGTCCTTCCCACTTAATTCCTTCTCTACCCTTATTTCATTATTTCTTCCAATTTTACATGATTTGTTTAAAACCTACTGTGACCATTACAGCTCACTCCATGTATATGAGTATAGGACTATCTATTTCAGTAGCTCTCAACATCCTCGGGCCCACATATCACATATCTTACACATCACTTATTTACATTATGATTCATAATAATAGCATAATTAAAGTTATAATCTAGCAACAAATATAAGCTTATGGTAGAGGACCACAGCAACACGAGGAACTGTATTAATGGGTTGCAAAATAAGCAGGGTTGAGAACCACTAATCTTTTAGTTCATGTGCAAGCACTCCAAGAAAACATCCCTGAAGAAAACAGATTTGTATTCCACCAGCAGCCCTCAACTGCCAATATCTCCCCAGTCAGGCATTGGGCTTTCAAAAGCCCTGCCCTTTTCCATGTGGGCTTTTGATTAACTTGATCTCCTTCACACCAAGCACATGGAAATGCTAATTCTTGTGATTGAAGCATTCTTGCCACACTCTGCCAATACGGAGTCACTGAAAACATCTATTACCTTTCCCTCCACCTTACTCTTGAGAAATTGTGGATATTTGGCACTTGTTACTGATATATTTGGCAGACTATCTAATGAAAACCATCACAGCTTTTGTTTTTCTCTTATTTTGGATGGTTACCCATAAGTAACGTCACTTGTTTAACACATACAGACTGCCAGTTAGATCTGCACCATTTATTGAAGATTCTTTCTTCATTGTATATTTTTGGTTTCTTTATCAAAGATCAAGTGTGCTGAAGTGTGTAGTTTTATTTCTGGTGTTCAATTCTATTCCAGTTCTTTTATTTTGGCTTTGTTGTGAGATGATTAATATCCTGTCTGCTGCTTCTTCTTCTTCTTCTTCTTCTTCTTCTTCTTCTTCTTCTTCTTCTTCTTCTTCTTCTTCTTCTTCTTCTTCTTCTTCTTTCTTTTTTTTTTTTTTTTGGTGTAGGTACCCTCCTTGTGTTGGAGTTTCCTCTGTAGGGCCTGATTGGTAGAAAGATACTGTTTGAATTTGGTTTTGTCCTGGAATATTTTGGTTTCTCCACCTATGTTGATTGAGAGTTTTGCTGTGAATAGTAGTCTGGGCTGGCACTTATGTTCTCTGAGATTCTGCATGACATCTGACCAGGCTCCTCTGACTATTAGTGTCTCTGTTGAGAAGTCTGGTGTAATTTGATAGGTCTACCTTTGAATGTTAATTGTCTTTCCTCTGCAGCTTTTAATATTCTTTCTTTTTTCTGTGTATTTAGTGTCTTGATTATTATGTGATGAAAGGATTTTCTTTTCTGGTCCCATTTATTTAGTGTTCTATAGGCTTCTTGTAAATTTATGGTCATCTCTTTAGGTTCGGAAACTTTTTTTCACAATTTTATTAAAGATATTTTCAGGTCCTTTGAGCTGGGAATATTTGTTTCTTTCCTGTATTCTTATTATTCTTAGGTTTCATCTTTTTATTGTGTCTTGGATGTCTTAAATGTTTTGGGTTAGCAGTTTTTTTTTTTATTAACTTGAGTATTTCTTATATACATTTCAAGTGTTATTCCCTTTCCAGGTTTCCGGGAAAACATCCCCCTCCCCCTCCCCCTCCTTATGGGTGTTCCCCTCCCAACCCTCCCCCATTGCCACCCTCCACCCATAGTCTAGTTCACTGGGGGTTCAGTCTTAGCAGGACCCAGGGCTTCCCCTTCCACTGGTGCTCTTACTAGGATATTCATTGCTACCTATGGGGTCAGAGTCCAGGGTCAGTCCATGTATAGTCTTTAGGTAGTGGCTTAGTCCCTGGAAGCTCTGGTTGCTTGGCATTGTTGTACTTTTGGGGTCTCGAGCCCCTTCAAGCTCTTCCAGTTCTTTCTCTGATTCCATCAACGGGGGCCTATTCTCAGTTCAGTGGTTTACTGCTGGCATTCGCCTCTGTATTTGCTGTATTCTGGCTGTGTCTCTCAGGAGCGATCTACATCCGGTTCCTGTAGGCCTGCACTTCTTTGCTTCGTCCATCTTCTCTAATTGGGTGGCTGTATATGTATGGGTCATATGTGGGGCAGGCTCTGAATGGGTGTTCCTTCAGTCTCTGTTTTAATCTTTGCCTCTCCCTTCCCTGCCAAGGGTATTCTTTTTCCTCATTTAAAGAAGGAGTGAAGCATTCACATTTTGATCATCTGTCTTGAGATTCGTTTGTTCTAGGGATCTAGGGTAATTCAAGCATTTGGGCTAATAGCCACTTATCAATGAGTGCATACCATGTATGTCATTCTGTGAATGGGTTAGCTCACTCAGGATGATATTATCCAGTTCCAACCATTTGCATACGACTTTCATAAACTCGTTTTTTTTTTTTTTTTCGGAACTGGGGACGGAACCCAGGACCTTGCGCTTCCTAGGCAAGCGCTCTGCCACTGAGCTAAATCCCCAACCCCAAACTCGTTGTTTTTGATAGCTGAGTAATATTCCATTGTGTAGATGTACCACATTTTCTGAATCCATTCCTCTGTTGAAGGGCATCTGGGTTCTTTCCAGTTTCTGGCTATTATAAATAAGGCTGCGATGAACATAGTGGAGCACGTGTCTCTTTTGTATGTTGAGGAATCTTTTGGGTATATGCCCAAGAGAGGTATAGCTGGATCCTCAGGCAGTTCAATGTCCACTTTTCTGAGGAACCTCCAGACTGATTTCCAGAATGGTTGTACCAGTCTGCAATCCCACCAACAATGGAGGAGTGTTCCTCTTTCTCCACATCCTCGCCAGCATCTGCTGTCACCTGAGTTTTTGATCTTAGCCATTCTCACTGGTGTGAGGTGAAATCTCAGGGTTGTTTTGATTTGCATTTCCCTTATGACTAAAGATGTTGAACATTTCTTTAGGTGTTTCTCAGCCATTCGGCATTCCTCACCTGTGAATTCTTTGTTTAGCTCTGAACCACATTTTTTAATAGGTTTATTTGTTACCCTGCGGTCTAACTTCTTGAGTTCTTTGTATATTTTGGATATAAGGCCTCTATCTGTTGTAGGATTGGTAAAGATCTTTTCCCAATCTGTTGGTTGCCGTTTTGTCCTAACCACAGTGTCCTTTGCCTTACAGAAGCTTTGCAGTTTTATGAGATCCCATTTGTCGATTCTTGATCTTAGAGCGTAAGCCATTGGTGTTTTGTTCAGGAAATTTTTTCCAGTGCCCATGTGTTCCATATGCTTCCCTAGTTTTTCTTCTATTAGTTTGAGTGTGTCTGGTTTGATGTGGAGGTCCTTGATCCACTTGGACTTAAGCTTTGTACAGGGTGATAAGGATGGATCGATCTGCATTCTTTTACATGTTGACCTCCAGTTGAACCAGCACCATTTGCTGAAAATGCTATCTTTTTTCCATTGGATGGTTTTGGCTCCTTTGTCAAAAATCAAGTGACCATAGGTGTGTGGGTTCATTTCTGGGTCTTCAATTCTATTCCATTGGTCTATCTGTCTGTCTCTGTACCAATACCATGCAGTTTTTATCACTATTGCTCTGTAATACTGCTTGAGTTCAGGGATAGTGATTCCCCCTGACGTCCTTTTATTGTTGAGGATAGCTTTAGCTATCCTGGGTTTTATGTTATTCCAGATGAATTTGCAAATTGTTCTGTCTAACTCTTTGAAGAATTGGATTGGTATTTTGATGGGGATTGCATTGAATCTGTAGATTGCTTTTGGTAAAATGGCCATTTTTACTATATTTATCCTGCCAATCCATGAGCATGGGAGATCTTTCCATCTTCTGAGGTCTTCTTCAATTTCTTTCCTCAGTGTCTTGAAGTTCTTATTGTACAGATCTTTTACTTGCTTGGTTAAAGTCACATCGAGGTACTTTATATTATTTGGGTCTATTATGAAGGGTGTCGATTCCCTAATTTCTTTCTCGGCTTGTTTCTCTTTTGTATAGAGGAAGGCAACTGATTTATTGGAGTTAATTTTATACCCAGCCACTTTGCTGAAGTTGTTTATCAGCTTCAGTAGTTCTCTGGTGGAACTTTTGGGATCACTTAAATATACTATCATGTCATCTGCAAATAGTGATATTTTGACCTCTTCTTTTCCGATCTGTATCCCTTTGATCTCCTTTTGTTGTCTGATTGCTCTGGCTAGAACTTCAAGAACTATATTGAATAAGTAGGGAGAGAGTGGGCAGCCTTGTCTAGTCCCGGATTTTAGTGGGATTGCTTCAAGTTTCTCTCCATTTAGTTTAATGTTAGCAACTGGTATGCTGTATATGGCTTTTACTATGTTTAGGTATGGGCCTTGAATTCCTATTCTTTCCAGGACTTTTATCATGAAGGGGTGTTGAATTTTGTCAAATGCTTTCTCAGCATCTAATGAAATGATCATGTGGTTCTGTTCTTTCAGTTTGTTTATATAATGGATCACGTTGATGGTTTTCCGTATATTAAACCATCCCTGCATGCCTGGGATGAAGCCTACTTGATCATGGTGGATGACTGTTTTGATGTGCTCTTGAATTCGTTTTGCTAGAATTTTATTGAGTATTTTTGCGTCGATATTCATAAGGGAAATTGGTCTGAAGTTCTCTTTCTTTGTTGTGTCTTTGTGTGGTTTAGGTATAAGAGTAATTGTGGCTTCGTAGAAGGAATTCGCTAGTGCTCCATCTGTTTCAATTTTGTGGAATAGTTTGGATAATATTGGTATGAGGTCTTCTATGAAGGTTTGATAGAATTCTGCACTAAACCCGTCTGGACCTGGGCTCTTTTTGGTTGGGAGACCTTTAATGACTGCTTCTATTTCCTTAGGAGTTATGGGGTTGTTTAACTGGTTTATCTGTTCCTGATTTAACTTCGGTACCTGGTATCTGTCTAGGAAATTGTCTATTTCCTGAAGATTTTCAAGTTTTGTTGAATATTGGTGTTTATAGTAAGATCTGATGATTTTTTGAATTTCCTATGAATCTGTAGTTATGTCTCCCTTTTCATTTCTGATTTTGTTAATTTGGACGCACTCTCTGTGTCCTCTCGTTATTCTGGCTAAGGGTTTATCTATCTTGTTGATTTTCTCAAAGAACCAACTTTTGGTTCTGTTGATTCTTTCTATGTTCCTTTTTGTTTCTACTTGGTTGATTTCAGCTCTGAGTTTGATTATTTCCTTCCTTCTACTCCTCCTGGGTGTATTTGCTTCTTTTTGTTCTAGAGCTTTTAGGTGTGCTGTCAAGCTGCTGACATATGCTCTTTCCTGTTTCTTTCTGCAGGCACTCAGCGCTATGAGTTTTCCTCTTAGCACAGCTTTCATTGTGTCCCATAAGTTTCCGTATGTTTTACCTTCATTTTCATTAAATTCTAAAAAGTTTTTAATTTCTTTCTTTATTTCTTCCTTGACCAGGTTATCATTGAGTAGAGCATTGTTCAATTTCCACGTATATGTGGGCATTCTTCCCTTATTGTTATTGAAGACCAGTTTTAGGCCGTGGTGGTCCGATAGCAGGCATGGGATTATTTCTATCTTTCTGTACCTGTTGAGGCCCGTTTTTTGACCAATTATATGGTCAATTTTGGAGAAAGTGCCATGAGGAGCTGAGAAGAAGGTATATCCTTTTGCTTTAGGATAGAATGTTCTATAAATATCTGTTAAGTCCATTTGGCTCATGACTTCTCTTAGTCTGTCGACATCACTGTTTAATTTCTGTTTCCATGATCTGTCCATTGATGAGAGTGGGGTGTTGAAATCTCCCACTATTATTGTGTGAGGTGCAATGTGTGTTTTGAGCTTTAGTAAGGTTTCTTTTACGTATTTCGGTGCCCTTGTATTTGGGGCATAGATATTTAGGATTGAGAGTTCATCTTGGTGGATTTTTCCTTTGATGAATATGAAGTGTCCTTCCTTATCTTTTTTGATGACTTTTAGTTGGAAATTGATTTTATTTGATATTAGAATGGCTACTCCAGCTTGCTTCTTCTGACCATTTGCTTGGAAATTTGTTTTCCAGTCTTTCACTCTGAGGTAGTGTCTGTCTTTGTCTCTGAGGTGTGTTTCCTGTAGGCAGCAGAATGCAGGGTCCTCCTTGCGTATCCAGTTTGTTAATCTATGTCTTTTTATTGGGGAGTTGAGGCCATTGATATTGAGAGATATTAAGGAATAGTGATTATTGCTTCCCGTTATATTCATATTTGGATGTAAGGTTATTTTTGTGTGCTTTCATTCTCTTTGTTTTGTTGCCAAGACGATTAGTTTCTTGCTTCTTCTAGGGTATAGCTTGCCTCCTTATGTTGGGCTTTACCATTTATTATCCTTTGTAGTGCTGGATTTGTAGAAAGATATTGTGTAAATTTGGTTTTGTCATGGAATATCTTGGTTTCTCCATCAATGTTAATTGAGAGTTTTGCTGGATACAGTAACCTGGGCTGGCATTTGTGTTCTCTTAGGGTCTGTATGACATCAGTCCAGGATCTTCTGGCCTTCATAGTTTCTGGCGAGAAGTCTTGTGTGATTCTGATAGGTCTGCCTTTATATGTTACTTGACCTTTTTCCCTTACTGCTTTTAATATTCTTTCTTTATTTTGTGCGTTTGGTGTTTTGACAATTATGTGACGGGAGGTGTTTCTTTTCTGGTCCAATCTATTTGGAGTTCTGTAGGCTTCTTGTATGTCTATGGGTATCTCTTTTTTTAGGTTAGGGAAGTTTTCTTCTATGATTTTGTTGAAGATATTTACTGGTCCTTTGAGCTGGGAGTCTTCACTCTCTTCTATACCTATTATCCTTAGGTTTGATCTTCTCATTGAGTCCTGGATTTCCTGTATGTTTTTGACCAGTAGCTTTTTCCGCTTTACATTATCCTTGACAGTTGAGTCAATGATCTCTATGGAATCTTCTGCTCCTGAGATTCTCTCTTCCATCTCTTGTATTCTGTTGGTGAAGCTGGTATCTACAGCTCCTTGTCTCTTCTTTTGGTTTTCTATATCCAGGGCTGTTTCCCTGTGTTCTTTCTTGATTGCTTCTATTTCCATCCTCAATTCCTTCAACTGTTTGATTGTGTTTTCCTGGAATTCTTTCAGGGATTTTTGTGTCTCCTCTCTATGGGCTTCTGCTTGTTAATTTATGTTTTCCTGGAATTCTTTCAGGCATTTTTGCGATTCCTCTTTGTAGGCTTCTACTTGTTCTCTAAGGGAGTTCTTCACGTCTTTCTTGAAGTCCTCCAGCATCATGATCAAAAATGATTTTGAAACTAGATCTTGCTTTTCTGGTGTGTTTGGATATTCCATGTTTGTTTTGATGGGAGAATTGGGCTCCGATGATGCCATGTAGTTGGTTTCTGTTGCTTGGGTTCCTGCGCTTGCCTCTCGCCATCAGATTATCTCTAGTGTTACTTTGTTCTGCTATTTCTGACAGTGGCTAGACTGTCCTATAAGCCTGTGTGTCAGGAGTGCTGTAGACCTGTTTTCCTCTCTTTCAGTCAGTTATGGGGACAGAGTGTTCTTCTTTCGGGCGTGTAGTTTTTCCTCTCTACAGGTCATCAGCTGTTCCTGTGGGCCTGTGTCTTGAGTTCACCAGGCAGCTATCTTGCAGCAGAAAATTTGGTCCCACCTGTGGTCCTGAGGCTCAAGTTCGCTCGTGGGGTGCTGCCCAGGGGCTCTCTGCAGCGGCAGCAACCAGGAAGACCTGTTCCGCCGTTTCCGGTAGCTTCAGTGCACCAGGGTTCCAGATGGTCTTTGGCTTTTTCCTCTGGCATCCGAGATGTCTGTGCAGGGAGCAGTCTCTTCTGGTTTTCCAGGCTTGTCTGCCTCTCTGAAGGTTTAGCTCTCCCTCCCACGGGATTTGGGTGCAGAGAACTGTTTATCTGGTCTGTTTCTTTCAGGTTCCGGTGGTGTCTCAGGCAGGGGTCCTGCCGCTCCTGGGCCCTCCCCCACGGGAGCCCAGAGGCCTTATACAGTTTCCTCTTGGGCCAGGGATGTGGGCAGGGGTGAGTAGTGTTGGTGGTCTCTTCTGCTCTGCAGCCTCAGGAGTGCCCACCTGACCAGGTGGTTGGGTCTCTCTCTCACCGGGTCTGGGAGCAGAGAGCTGCTGCGGGCCGGGATCCGCGGGTGTCAGCAGTTTTTTTTATCTTTTGAGTTTTCTTTGATAGTTGTGTCAATATCTTCTAAGGTATCTTCTATATCTGAGATTATCTCTTTTATCTTGTATTTACTTGGTGACACTTACATCTGTAATTCCCGATCTCTTTCCTAGGTTTTTCCATTTCCATGATTGCCTCCAATTGTGTTTTCTACTTCCACTTTTATGTCTTGGACTGCTTTATTCAATTTCTTCACCTGTTTGGTTGTGTTTTCCTGCATTTCTTTAAAGGATTTATTTCTTTCCTCTTTAAGGGCTTCTACCTTTTTACCTGTGTTTCTTTCAGTGAACTATTTATTTCCTCCTTAAAGGACTCTATTATTTTCCTAAGACAAGGTTCTAGATCAGCTTCCCGATTTTCATATGTGTTGGTCTGTTCAGGGCTTACTGTGCTGGGAGAACAGAATTTTGATGATGCCTATGTATACTGGCTTCTGTTGCTTATGGTCTTAACCTTGTCTCTTGCCCTCTGGTTATCTTTGGAGTTAGCTTGTTTCTGTGTCTCTCTCTGGTGCCTGCCTCTTGTTTCCCTGGGTTGTTTCAGGTTTCCTGGTAGTCCTCAGGCCCTGGCTGTAGCAGACCTCCTGTGAGGCCTTCCAACTGTGGGGTCTCCATATGGACAGAGGAGATGCTCATCTGTTGACTTGGCTGAAGAAGATCTCCTAGGAGGTCTTCAGACTGTTGGTTCATCAGAGGAGCAGTCAAGCAGTTGCCTTGTGTAGATGTTCTCCACGCAGGCCCTCAGATTGTGATTTCTGTTTCCTAGTGTGCAGCAGAACTCCAGGGAGGCTTTTTGTTATCTGGATCAGTTGCCCTGCATGTTTCTGAAACCCTGTGAGGTCTTCAGGCTTTGTAATTTTTAGGTCACCAGACTAGCTGGCAATCTTCCCCCAACAGAGGACATTGGCTTCATCTATTATTATTATTATTATTATTATTATTATTATTATTATCATCATCATCATCATCATCATCATCATCATCATTATCATTACTATTTTATTTTCTCCCATTTTATGTCTGCATTAATCATGTCTCATCTGTACTTGCCATCAACTCTTCTTTGTCATGCCTTGTCATATCTATGTAACTCATTTTACTTCTTTGTAAATAGTTGTTACCAATGTATTTCCACTCCTTATATTCTTTTCTAGGTCTGTTAACAATAAGTCAGAACATTTTCTTTCATTTACTCTATCTATCTCTGTTTCACCTTTTGTTTATGCAGTTACAACTAATTGAAATGTAATTGTAATTGAATGTTTCTTACCCTGCTTTCAGAAGAGCTTAACTTTAACATTTCTAATAGACATTATAATGGTGACGTACTTTCCAAATTACTTTCCTTCACATTTGAATTAAGACTTTTCTGAATGATGACTCTAACAGTCTTTCCTTATTTCAACTTTTCAAGTATTTCTCTCCCTTTATCCCCTTTTAGGAAATTATTAGATCTTGGGGAGATTGAATCAATATGCTTTTTCTAGTTATTCCCTTTATGTTTTAAGGTTTTTATTACATCATTTCACCCTTACCTTTACTTCCTCCCATTCCACCCGCATATGCTTTATTATTCTCTTTCAAATTCATGTTCGCTCTTTTAGTAATTGTATTTACACACACACACACACACACACACACACAGAGAGAGAGAGAGAGAGAGAGAGAGAAAGAGAGAGAGAGAGAAAGAGAGAGAGAAAGAGAGAGAGAGAGACATGCACTTCTATTCTCTGTCCCACAACTTGTCTCAGATATAGTCCCTTCAATAAGAAACTTATTTTTTTATCATTTTCCATTTTATTCCATCAAGATCTATTTGTGCTGCCCAAATATTTTTGAAATATGGTCTTTTATTAAAGCGTGGTTGATTTACCAATTACTAAGGGCATAATTGTTAGAAGAAAGTGTGTTTCCATCTTTCAGCTGCTAAAAATAGTTAATAGTTCCACAGCTATGGGGGGCGTTTAGTCTCTAGTTCCTATCTTCCTATTTAGATGTGGTGAGACTTGGAATTGTGCAGGTTTTGTGCATGCCTCCATAGCCACTGTGAGTTCATAGATGCAACTACTCAGAAGTTTGTTTCTTTTTGTTATTCAGAATCCTTGTTTCTTATACGTTTTCTGACCCCTCTTATACCATGGCTGAGCCTGGTGAATGGGAAGCCCAGCATATATGTTTGCATGTTTACAAGTAAGTTTGTACACTCATCTGCAGGTGCCCAAGGTGGAGAGCAGAAGACATTTATCTCATAGAAGTAGAATTATAGATACTTGTGATTTGACTGACAGTAGTACTGGGGACTGAAGTTTTTTGTTCTGGAAAAGTAGAAAGCCCTTTCTACATCTGATGCATCTCTTCAGCTCAATAGCAATCTTTGGAGGACCAGGATTCCAACAGGAGTTTCTGAAACCCCAACCTGGAGTGCTCTCACTTAGTGAAGGAGAACTCATGTTCTAAATGTAGTAGCTTTATCAGCCCATTCACTGACCATGGACAGCTCTCTCTCATTACTCCTTTTATTCCAAGTTGGCAGTGTCCACTCAAATTGAAGACTCTGATAAATTCTGTTAGGCTGTCATAAAGTTCTATCTGTTAATAATAAGGCTCCTTTATAGATTTTTCTTTGACATGTTCACTTCTGTCTGTAGAAGTGCTGAAACATCTGTAAACATCCATTTTTTAGGGAGAACTCTTCTTTAACAATAAATTGTTGACTTTGACATTTTTCTACAATCTCAGTAAGCTAGTATTTTCTAGAAACTTCAATTTTTATTATTTTTTTCCTCAACAGTATGATACCAATCTATATATTTTCTTTTGTGTCTTGCTGAACACAGAAATTAAAATCTAGGCCAATCCTTCAATATTTTTCATAGGGATCACTTTTCTTAATTATCAAAACTTACTAATGACATTTTATAGTTTTCACATAGTGCAATTTTTTTAAAGTCTCTTCTCTTCCACTTTATAATAATTATCACACACTCCTCTAGATTTTTCTCATTTTTCCCAGAATGGTTTTATTTTTATTAATGATATCCATTTGTGATCACTTTGTCTTACCTCCTTCTATATAACAAGAAGCACACAGTCTGGTGACCAAAATGTATATCTCTGTCTTGAAACACTATTTATGGAACAGAAACTTTGTCAGCAGCATGTCTATTGTCCAAACCTCACAATATTCTAGCAACTATGCAATTTAAATATTCCTTCACCTATTTACAGAGGGAGCTGCTGCTGTTTATTGAGATAACTGCATTAAGAAAGAAGAACCTAGGCTACTTTGAAAATGACTAATCTTTGAAAACTACAGATGTCACCATGGTGACTTAATCAAAGAGTATCCTCTAGTGGCTCGCTGATAAAAATCTGTAGGTTTAAGTCAGTCTCAGTGGGTCTCATAAATCCACAACTCACAGCCCTTCCTTATTTCCCAAGTTGCCAAATCAGTAATTCAATTGTCAGATTCCACAGCAGTCTCTCCCACTACAAGATGAAAAATCTAATAACAAGCTCTACTTCTTGTTGATGTAATGAAGTCATAAAAATCAGAGAGGTATCCAATTTCAAGAAAAATGATAGAGAAGAATTGATTTTATTTTCAATACCATCAGTAAATTAATTTGTATATGAGATTACAGCACTCTTTGAAAGTCACAATGAAAGCTATAAAAGCTGCCTGGGAGAAATACAGCTTCTACATCAGGGGCCTTGTTATGAAACTTTAGCAAAACCAAGAACACCAACAAAGAACTGTAGAAAATACCTTGAAAAAACCTCCATTGGCAACAAATTGCAGAATAGAACATACATGACATAGACCACATCAAAAGGTCAGGGTTAAAAGTGATATCATTTATCTACAAGTATAAATGGTCTAATTGATCATAATTGTATTCTAAATTAGTTTGATTATCAAATTAATAAATGTATTAAAGTACTAACATCACCATTTTTCTTTGCCGAGTTCTATTGTATTTAAGACTTCATTTTTGTCTGTTTTTCTCCATCCTTAAATATTTCATTACTAAATTCAGTCATGAGACCAAGACCAGTAAATAACCCAACTTGTGTGTGAGTCAAGAGCCTAAGATATATACAGCTATACCAGAGGACAAGTGAGTGGAAGAGCATTTACAGCTGGAAGTAATGGGGGAATGGATAATAAAATTATCATAATTATATAATAGTTATATACAGTTGAGTGACTGAACAGATTATGAATGTGATAATTATGTACCTTGCTTCCCACCATCTAAATACACATAAATACAAAATGTATACAGCAAGAACAAAGGACGTCTTTTGAATTTGTTCATATATGCATGTCATGTATGTAAAAGTACATGTTCCTGTGTGAATATGAATAAATTGATATCTGCCCACATGCTTGTACGTGCACATGTTGGCGTGTGCTCACATGTATTCACATTCTTGTTTTCAAAACTCATGTTTCCTTATTTTCTTAAACATTTCTTAAGTCCCTCAAATGAATTATCTTCAAGTCCAGAAGCCTAGAAGACCTTTTGTTTCTAAAACAATAAACATGAATATAACCAGTAATGAGTAAAAACATCCTTTTATAATCTGATGGGATGCAATCAGCATTTAGAATAACACATTAGATATCTTATTGAAAATTATTCATAAAGCAATCTTGATATGGAAATACAAAACCACACATTGTGAGATATTCAATAACTGTCCAATAATCACTTAACCACAAAATAAGTAATGAGAGAATGCTAATAATGAAAAAAGAATAGAAGCAAGGCAGCTCACTGTGATATGTGCTTTGGAACTGAGCTCTTTCTCAGAATGAATGTGATCGGGTCTCCTGATAGTTTCAGTTCAGAGATGACGTAGTATATGTTGCACAATGTGATGAATGTTGAATAAGAACTTAGCATTTAGAACAATGCTGAGAGTGCCCTGAGTTTAAATAAAATAATCTAGTTTAACGTGGATATAGGTTGGTATGTTTTTATAATTCAGTCTATGTTTTATTTTTTAAAAATTTACATCCTGTATTAAATAAATGGAAAGACTGAGGAGAAGCCACTTGTACCAGTTCTATCCCTTGGTTCTCTGCCATTTCAGCCACCTCGGAACACAGATCCTGGGTCTGGTTAGTGCGGAAGGCACAGTTTGTAGAATTACCTCTTTTTTTTTTTATTAACTTGAGTATTTCTTATATACATTTCGAGTGTTATTGCCTTTCCCGGTATCCGGGCAAACATCACCCTCCCCCCTCCCCTTCCATATGGGTGTTCCCCTCCCAACCCTCCCCTCATTGCCGCCCTCCCCCCACCAGTCTAGTTCACTGGGGGTTCAGTCTTAGCACGACCCAGGGCTTCCCCTTCCACTGGTGCTCTTACTAGGATATTCATTGCTACCTATGAGGTCAGAGTCCAGGGTCAGTCCATGTATAGTCTTTAGGTAGTGGCTTAGTCCCTGGAAGCTCTGGTTGCTTGGCATTGTTGTACATATGGGGTCTTGAGCCCCCTCAAGCTCTTCCAGTTCTTTCTCTGATTCCTTCAACGGGGGTCCTATTCTCAGTTCAGTGGTTTGCTGCTGGCATTCGCCACTGTATTTGCTGTATTCTGGCTGTGTCTCTCAGGAGCGATCTACATCCGGCTTCTGTTGGCCTGCACTTCTTTGCTTCATCCATCTTGTCTATATGGGTGGCTGTATATGTATGGGCCACATGTGGGGCAGGCTCTGAATGAGAGTTCCTTCAGTCTCTGTTTTAATCTTTGCCTTTCTATTCCCTGCCAAGTGTATTCTTGTTCCCCTTTTAAAGAAGGAGTAAAACATTCACATTTTGATCATCTGTCTTGAGTTTCATTTGTTCTAGGCATCTAGGGTAATTCAAGCATTTGGGCTAATAGCCACTTATCAATGAGTGCATACCATGTATGTCTTTCTGTGATTGGGTTAGCTCACTCAGGATGATATTTTCCAGTTCAAACCATTTGCCTACGAATTTCATAAAGTCATTGTTTTTGATAGCTGAGTAATATTCCATTGTGTAGATGTACCACATTTTCTGTATCCATTCCTCTGTTGAAGGGCATCTGGGTTCTTTCCAGTTTCTGGCTATTATAAATAAGGCTGCGATGAACATAGTGGAGCACGTGTCTCTTTTGTATGTTGAGGAATCTTTTGGGTATATGCCCAAGAGAGGTATAGCTGGATCGTCAGGCAGTTCAATGTCCAATTTTCTGAGGAACCTCCAGACTGATTTCCAGAATGGTTGTACCAGTCTGCAATCCCACCAACAATGGAGGAGTGTTCCTCTTTCTCCGCATCCTCGCCAGCATTTGCTGTCACCTGAGTTTTTGATCTTAGCCATTCTCACTGGCGTGAGGTGAAATCTCAGGGTTGTTTTGATTTGCATTTCCCTTATGACTAAAGATGTTGAACATTTCTTTAGGTGTTTCTCAGCCATTCGGCATTCCTCAGCTGTGAATTCTTTGTTTAGCTCTGAACCACATTTTTTAATAGGGTTATATGTGGTCTAACTTCTTGAGTTCTTTGTATATTTTGGATATAAGGCCTCTGTTGTAGGATTGGTAAAGATCTTTTCCCAATCTGTTGGTTGCTGTTTTGTCCTAACAACCGTGTCCTTTGCCTTACAGAAGCTTTGCAGTTTTATGAGATCCCATTTATCGATTCTTAATCTTAGAGCATAAGCCATTGGTGTTTTGTTCAGGAAATTTTTTCCAGTGCCCATGTGTTCCATATGCTTCCCTAGTTTTTCTTCTATTAGTTTGAGTGTGTCTGGTTTGATGTGGAGGTCCTTGATCCACTTGGACTTAAGCTTTGTACAGGGTGATAAGGATGGATCGATCTGCATTCTTCTACATGTTGACCTCCAGTTGAACTAGCACCATTTGCTGAAAATGCTATCTTTTTTCCATTGGATGGTTTTGGCTCCTTTGTCAAAAATCAAGTGCCCATAGGTGTGTGGGTTCATTTCTGGGTCTTCAATTCTATTCCATTGGTCTATCTGTCTGTCTCTACCAATACCATGCAGTTTTTATCACTATTGCTCTGTAATACTGCTTGAGTTCAGGGATAGTGATTCCCCCAGAAGTCCTTTTATTGTTGAGGATAGTTTTAGCTATCCTGGGTTTTTTGTTATTCCAGATGAATTTGCAAATTGTTCTGTCTAACTCTTTGAAGAATTGGATTGGTATTTTGATGGAGATTGCATTGAATCTGTAGATCGCTTTTGGTAAAATGGCCATTTTTACTATATTAATCCTGCCAATCCATGAGCATGGGAGATCTTTCCATCTTCTGAGGTCTTCTTCAATTTCTTTCCTCAGTGTCTTGAAGTTCTTATTGTACAAATCTTTTACTTGCTTGGTTAAAGTCCGAGGTACTTTATACTATTTGGGTCTATCATGAAGGGTGTCATTTCCCTAATTTCTTTCTTGGCTAGTTTCTCTTTTGTGTAGAGGAAGGCTACTGATTTATTTGAGTTAATTGTGTACCCAGCCACTTTGCTGAAGTTGTTTATCAGCTTTAGTAGTTCTCTGGTGGAACTTTTGGGATCACTTAAATATACTATCATATCATCTGCAAATAGTGATATTTTGACTTCTTCTTTTCCGTTCTGTATCCCTTTGATCTCCTTTTGTTGTCTGATTGCTCTGGCTAGAACTTCAAGAACTATATTGAATAAGTAGGGAGATAGTGGGCAGCCTTGTCTAGTCCCTGATTTTAGTGGGATTGCTTCAAGTTTCTCTCCATTTACTTTAATGTAAGCAACTGGTTTGCTCTATATGGCTTTTACTATGTTTAGGTATGGGCCTTGAATTCCTATTCTTTCCAGGACTTTTATCATGAAGGGGTGTTGAATTTTGTCAAATGCTTTCTCAGCATCTAATGAAATGATCATGTGGTTTTGTTCTTTCAGCTTGTTTATATAATGGATCACGTTGATGGTTTTCCATATATTAAACCATCCCTGCTTGCCTGGGATGAAGCATACTTGATCATGGTGGATGATTGTTTTGATGTGCTCTTGGATTCAGTTTGCCAGAATTTTATTGAGTATTTTTGCGTCGATATTCATAAGGGAAATTGGTCTGAAGTTTTCTTTCTTTGTTGGGTCTTTGTGTGGTTTAGGTATAAGAGTAATTGTGGCTTCATAGAAGGAATTCGGGAGTGATCCATCTGTTTCAATTTGTGGAATAGTTTGGATAATATTGGTATGAGGTCTTCTATGAAGGTCTGATAGAATTCTGCACTAAACCCGTCTGGACCTGGGCTCTTTTTGGTTGGGAGACCTTTAATGACTGCTTCTATTTCCTTAGGAGTTATGGGGTTGTTTAACTGGTTTATCTGTTCCTGATTTAACTTCGGTACCTGGTATCTGTCTAAGAAATTGTCCATTTCCTGCAGATTTTCAAGTTTTGTTGAATATAGGCTTTTATAGTAAGATCTGATGATTTTTTGAATTTCCTCTGAATCTGTAGTTATGTCTCCCTTTTCATTTCTGATTTTGTTAATTTGGACGCACTCTCTGTGTCCTCTCATTAGTCTGGCTAAGGGTTTATCTATCTTGTTGATTTTCTCAAAGAACCAACTTTTGGTTCTGTTGATTCTTTCTATGGTCCTTTTTGTTTCTACTTGGTTGATTTCAGCTCTGAGTTTGATTATTTCCTGCCTTCTTCTCCTCCTGGGTGTATTTGCTTCTTTTTGCCTCTTTTAATGTCACAAAAGTATAAAGACAGTAACATTAAAGTCGACCGTGAGTTAAATATGTCTCTTAGCATAGTTCTGGAAAAGACATGAGAAATAAGTGGTGTAGTATTTGGATACATAGCTCTGTGTTTTAGACCAGAACTGCTCCTCTTGAAGACCAGAGTCCAGGTCTCAACATTCACATCCTGTGGCTCCCAATGAGCTGAAATCCAAGCTCCAGTAGATCTAATTTATATCTGGTTTTCATAGCTAGGCATACTTGTGAATCGTATATATTCAGACATACACACATGCATACACACACATACTCACACACACACACTCCCATATGCATACCCTCATACGTTATAAAACAAGCAAAGATGATATCTTCATCAGGTGTGAAATGATGACTTATTCATTAACTAAATATTGAAAGATGATGTAATATTAAATAAATAAATAAATAAATGAATGAATGAATGAATAAATAAAGCAAAGAACAGTGAAATCTTTTACCTTGACATGGAACCCCATGCCCTGCTCAATCCCATGTCCCAGGAAACCCATTAATTATCAGACTTGATTCTCACATATTTGGAATTGCTCTGAAATTGATGTATCTAGTTCTCCAACTTACATAGGTTATCAAGTTAGACTTTTCAGCGTCTACAATTGTGTGAAGCAATTTCAATACTAAGTCTTATCATATTCCTTTAAATATCCCGCAGGATCTATTTATCTGGACAAACCTTAATTAATACTTTAAACAAGTCCTTCCTATGATTACAGTGTATATTATGGTTTAATCTCAGAGTGCTTGCAGACTTTATAAGTAAAATATAATTTTGTTACATATGAAAGTGATCTATATTGGTCTTATGTTGTAAAATTATGATATCACTTCAAAGGAAAAATAGAAATTTGTACAAAGTGGCTTTGGAGATAACTTTTGCATGAATCGTTATTTTTGGTAACTGGGCTTCTGAGCATTATCTGAAAGAGGATCTTCGTTTTGTAAAATACCTTGTCAAAATTTTAAAAAGGGCACTCAGTAATGAAGTAGGATGGGATGGGGAAAAGAAGTGGAGGTGGTATCAGTAGGAGTTACGTTTATTTCCTGTTGTTACTTCCAAATTTCCATTAAGTTCTTTATCTCAGATCATTGAGCATGTCTCATTTTATAGTACCACCAGTCAGATGTCAGCAGGAATTACTGGGCTAGCAGCCAGGCACGAGAGTGTCATATTTGTGTCTAAAAACAAGAGACATCTATTTCGGTGGTCATGAGAATATGCAGAGTTCCTGGCTTTGAGTCCTTTGTCCTCATCCCAGAGAAGCACTATTGTACCTCTCCAGCCATCTTTCTATCCTTTCTCTATCTACATGCATTTCTGACCACTTTACCTAGTTTCAAGTTACCCCTGTGCTTTCCTTGCCCCTATGCATGATTCAGGAACATCTGCTTAACATAACTAAGTAGATTTTCAGTCTTTAATTCTATCTGTAAACCTAATTCTTCTTCTTCATGTAGCCTAAAATAATAACATCTCATGGTTATTTGAGATTTATCTTTTTGCAAGCAGCATTATAATCCTGTATACCACACATTTTCTTCGGGAAAACAATTTTCATTATCAAGAAGTACAAAAATATATGAACAAGAAACATTCCTGCATATAAATGCTTTAATAAGGGAAGTTAAAAAGGGGATGTGACAGTTGTTCCTGAGTTAAGTAAAATGACAAAGACTATAGGTAAGCAGAAATGATGGAGTTCAGCACTGTGACTCTCGGAATGGCACTCTCAAGGAATACTTTTATAAATACCCTCTTCAAAACTACTGGAAAGTCATCTCTTCAAATATGCACATGTAGTTATTGGCAATGATTTACATACTTTAATATCTGAATATCAGATTACAAAGGGAAGATATTCAATAGGTATTGGGAAATGACAGCGAAAGAGTTGCATGTATTTGAAACTGCCTTTGGAACCAAAGAGTTCCTAACAAATTCTCCAAAACAGCATTCAGGTTTAAGCCTTCATTTTAAAGTAAACTCATATGAGGATACTTCTAACTCAAGGGGGTTTACAATTTTCACATTATTAGCTGTTAACAAGGTAGAATCCTGTGGCCTTTATATGTATCAGCAGCAGGAGCTGGAAGACAAATCTGGAGTTAATTACCTACCATAAGATACAAAATACAGTGATCTTGGTAGCAATTTACAAAATTCAAAAATTATATCTCATATTTCTAATTTTAGCTCCCATGTGAATGCCATTAATACCTGTTATTTATAGCAAGAAAGATAAACTTAACTATATACTACTGTTGTTGTTGTTTATTTAGTCACATAAAAAAATTAAAACTGCACAAAAATCTCTAAGAGGCAGGTTCATCCAGGAAGTTAAATGTGAAATTCAGTTATCTGAAGTAGAAACTAAAGAGAGTCAGGTCATCTTGGGTATGGAAAACATGGCTCTGGAAGGAGACTTGCCCTTGCCCTGTTCCCTCTACATAGCTAAAAACTATTAGATTACATTCCTAAAGCTAGCCAGCAAGGTCTATTCCCCTATTTGGCCACTTCCTTCTCCTGAAGCTAACTTACCAAGGTCCAGCTACTAAAGTACTAAAGTCCAGTAAAATGAAACACAGGGGTTTACCCTTTTCCCTTTATAAATTGCTATTTGTTTATGCATTGTGTTTGTCTTCTCTATCTAGAGACATTCTTTTTCCCCCTTCAGGGCAAATACCACCTCCCTCTCTGTTTTGAGCACTTCCGCTTCTCCTTGATTCTCTAGCTCCTGTCTTTATCTCTAATTCCCTGACCTTTCCCCCTCAGAGGCAAATAAATGTCCTTTATGCTAAAAACTTAGTCCGAGCAGGTACTGAGTTACTACTTTTATCCTTACAGAAACCACCTTGCTCTTTAACCACGAAGGAGTAGCAACATTTAGACACTGATATTTTCTTATTAATCATTTTATTTGTTTATATTTCCAAATGATATCCTCTTCCCAGCTGCCCCTCCACAACCATCCCCCATCCTATGCTGACTCTACCCCTTCTCCTTTGCCTCTATGAGGATGCTCCTCCAGTCACTTACCCACTCTCACCTCACTGCTCTAGCATTACCCTATACTAGGGTATCAGGCCTCCACAGGACCAAGGACCTCCCCTCTCACCGTTGTCAGATAAGGCCATCCTCTACACATATGTATGCGGAGCCGTGGCCCCTTCCATGTATGTGCTCTGGTTAGTCGTTTAGACCCTGGGAGATCAGGGTGGTCCAGTTAGCTAGTTGATATTCTTCTTTGAATATAGTTGCAATCCCCTTTGGCTCCTTCAGTCCTTCCCCTAGCTCTTACATTGGGGTCCCTGGGCTCAGTCTGATGGTTGGCTTTGAGTGTATGAATCTGTATTGGTCAGGGGCTGGTAGAACCTGTAAGGGAACACTAACAATAAGCTTCTGTCAGCATATACTTCTTGACACCAGCAATATTGTTATTTTAGTGTCAATACATAGGATGGATCCCTAGGTGGGGTGGTCTCTGGATGAACTCTCCTTCAGTTTCTGTTCCATTTTTTTGTCCCTGTTTTTCCTTTAAACAGGAACATTTCTGGGTTAAAAATTGTGAGATGCGTGGGTGACCCTATTCCTCAAATGGAGGCCGTGCCTATCTACTGGAGGTGGTCTCTACAGGCTGTATCTCCCCTTTGTTGGATATTTCGGTTAAAGTCATCACTTTTCTGTCTTGGGAGCCTCTGACTTCTGAGACATCTGGGATTTTTTGGTGACTACCTCCAGTTCCCCATCTCCCACAGCTACATGTTTCTATTTTACTTCCCGATCCTCTGTACTTCTCTCCTGTTCCTTCTAATACCTGATCCTGCTTCTCCTTCCCTGCACCCCTTCTCTCTCCCTACCACATCCCTCTCTCCCTCTACCTCTTGGATTGTTTTGTTTCCCTTTCTATGTAGGACTGAAGCATCTACACTTTGACTTCCTTCTTCTTAAGCTCCATTTGGTTTGTGGATTGTATCTTGGGTATTCTGAGCTTTTGGACTAGTATTCACTTATCAGTGAGTACATACCACATGTGTTTTTTTGTGTCTAGATTACCTCACTCAGGTTAATATTTTCTAGTTCCATCCATTTACCTGAGAATTTTATGAAGTCATTGTTTATAATAGCTGAGTAGTATTCTATTGTGTAAATGTATTGTGTACTTTCTGTATCTATTCTTCTGTTGAGGCACATTGGGTTGCTTCTAGCTTCCAGCTATTATAAATAAGGCTGCTATAAACATAGTGGAACAAACATCCATATTATATGTTTGGAGCATCTTTTGGGTATATGCCCAGTAGTGGTATACCTGGGTCTTCCAGTAAAACTATTTCCAATTTTCTGAAGAACTGCCAGATTGATTTCAAAGTGGTTTTTACCAGCTTGCTGTCCTGCTGCAATGAAGTAAGGTTCCTCTTTGTCTACTTCCTGGCCAGCACCTGCTGTTGCCCGCGTTTTTGATCTTAGGCATTCTGATCGCTATGAGTGGACATCGCAGGCTCATTTTGATTTGCATTTCTGATGACTAAAGATGTTGAACATTCCTTTAAGTGTTTCTCTACCATTTGAGACTTCTCTATTTCACCGTAAAACAAAAAAAAAATATACCTTCTTCTCAGCACCTCATGGTACCTTCTCCAAAACTGACCATATAGTTGGATACCAAACAGGCTTCAACAGATAAAAGAACATTGAATTAACCCCATGTATTCTATGGGACCACCATGGTCTAAGGCTGGGCTTCAGTAGCAACATAAAGCAACAGAAAGCCCAAATACATATGGAAGCTGAACAACACTTTACTCAACAATAACTTGGTCAGGGAAGAAATTCAGAAAGAAATGAAAGACTTTATAGAATTTAATGAAAATAGAGGCACAATCTAGTCAAACTTTGGAATACAATGAAAGCAGTGTTAAGAGGAAAACTCATAGCCCTGAGTGCCTCTATAAAGAAATTGGAGAGACTGTACACTAGAAGCTTAACAGCACATCTGAAACCTCTAAAACAAAAAAGAAATAAATACTCTGGAGAGGAGTAGATGGCAGGAAATAATAGAACTCAGGGCCAAAATTGACCAAGTAGAAAAAGAGAAAACTATACAAAGACTCAACAAAATAGGAGTTGATTATTTGAGAAATCAACAAGATAGATCAACTCCTAGCCAATCTAAGTAGCAGACACAGAGACAGTATCCAAATTAACAAAATCAGAAATTGAATGGGAGACATAAGAACAGAAACATAAAGACAAAATAATGAGATCCTACTACAAATCCTATATTCAACAAATTAAAAAAATTAGATGAAATGAAGGATTTTCTAGACATATACCAGATACCAAAGTTAAATCAGAATCAGACAAACAATCTAAATAGTCCTATACTCCCTAAGAAAATAGAAACAGTCATTACACGTCTTCCAAACAACAAAAAGAAGCCCAGTGTCAAATGGTTTTAGTGCACAATTCTATTAGATCGTCAAAGAAAATCTAATGCCAATACTTCTCAAACTATTCCACAAAATAGAAATAGATGAAGCACTACCAAATTCCTTCTATGAAGCCACAATTACGCTTATAACTAAACCACAAAGAAAACCTAACAAAGAAAGAGAACTTCAGATCAATTTCCCTTATGGATATCGATGTAAAGAAACTCAATAAATTCTTGCTTAACTGAATCCAAGAATACAACAGAACTGTGATCAAGTAGGATTCAGTCCAGGAATGCAGGCATGGTTCAATATGTGGAAATCTATCAATGTAATCCACTATATAAACAAACTCAAAAAAAAAAAAACCACATGATCATCTCATTACATGCTGACAACACCCCCATTATGTAAAAATTATTGGAGAGACCAGCAACTCAAGGTCCATACCTAAACATAATAAAAACAATATACTGCAAAGCCAATCTCAAACTAAATGGAGAGAAACTTTTAGCAATCTCACTAAAATCAGGGACAAGAGAAGGCTGCCCACTCCTTCCCCCCATCTATTCAGTATAGTTCTTGAAGTTCTAGCTAGAGCAATTAGGCAACAAAAGAAGTCATTGATTGTAACACATTTTTGAGATATAAGTATAGTAGAGTTTAAGAGTAAGTAATTCTTTGGAGTTAAAGTCTTCTGGAATATACCATAACCTCTGTGAATTCATTTCTGCCCATCAGTCCTGTAGTAAATAAAAGGGATAGGGTAAGTGTTCATGAAGCTAAAGAGGGGATAAAATAAGAATTGAGGGCACACTCCAGAACTTTATTCCCACAAAATTAATACTTATTTGTATTCATCAATGAAGATTTGTTTCTAGGGACAGAAAACTTGTTATGTTGTGTTTTCATTCTTTTACAAAGTTCACCAAACAAAACTCCTTTCTAAAACATTGAAATAATAATAACTCACGACTTTACATCTGTCCCTGGAAGAGAGGAAACTCAAGACATTAGAGATGTGTGAATTCACTGTTATTTCAAAAGCATCAAAATTTAACAACAAAAGAGAAAATGTTTGAAACCAGAAGAATTTTATGTCTTTGTTGGGATTTGGGGATTGTTTGACCTCTGTTTCTATTCATATATATTTTTAATCTCATTCAGAAGTTTTTGTCTTCCTTAAATATAATCATCTGAAGCATCTCTGACTTTCAACAAGGAAAATAACCAAACAGGTCCTCAGGTGAAAAATACACATGTTGATGAAACACAGCAAATACAAGACTCAAAATCAAATATAAAAAGGAAATATGTTAAAATAAGAGATGGTAAAATGACTATAATTACTATGTCATGAGCTTTAAAACATATGTTAGTAATAAAATAACCTAACCTATCAATCTTAGGAATTTTAAATAAGAAACACAAGAATCTAAGTCAAGTGAGAAATGCACTCAAACAAATAGAAAATCTAAAAATTTAAACATGATGTACCTTAAGGATTATTTGCCACAAATACTCTAATGGGCTCCTCAGCAGTTGAGAAAGGAAATAATTATTAATAAGATTGGCACATTTCCAGCTGACACATGGAGAAAATAAAAAAATTAAAAGCCCTTGAAGTATAAGCAACACATTCAAATCTATAGCAGGAGAAGTTCATGAAATGTTTTATGATCCTGGACACTTTTCCAAAGCAGTGATACACAGCAAAATACAGACTTGGGACTCTTAAAAACAAGATGTTCAAATTGAGGTTCCTGTGACTGTAGTGCTGGGGGCCAAAAATATTTTATTCGGATTTTAAAATATTGCATATACATGACAGAATACATTGGAATAATATTTATATCTAAATGCAAAAGTGCATATTTGTGGCTCATTTTACATATCTAGTCAGAAGGTAACTGTTGATATTTTAAAAATCACCTACTATTCATTTATTTTGTTTATGGGTGGATATAGGGAAAGTGGATATATAGGTGCCATGTATCATATGTGGACATCAGATCGCATCTTCCAGAAGCCATCTATCTCCTTTCACTGTATGGATTCTGAGGATTAAACAGAGGCTGTCAGGCTTGGCATCACTTTGATGTACACATTCAGCCATCTTGCCAGCCAAGGATTTAACAACATCTTAAAATAATTTTCTTCATGAAAAAAAGTCAACAAATCAATTGACCAAAAGAAAAATGATTCACTATTTATCCACTCGGGGGCACAATCTTTGGTTGCACTTAATCTCTGTTATTACTGACTTGAATTCATTTGTTCTTGATACTCAAACTATTTTACTATTAAATGTGCATTACTAAACATGTAATATGTGGAACGATATCACATTATTTTACTTCAAAGTAAAATATAATCTGTCATTTTTGTGGTGGAAACATGATATGTTCTGGTAGTGTCCTCAGAAATTTGACTGTGAAACAGCAATGATTGGAGGGTGGGTGGGGGTCTTTGCTTCCAGTTACTACCAAGGCCAAGACAGAAGGATCAGTTGAAACTGGTGCTTGAGAACAGTCTAAGCAAAGCAGTGAAATATTATTTCAGAAACAGAAACCAAACTAAGCAAAATAGTAACAAAAAACACAACACAAGGCTCAGTCTTCACCTGCGATACTGTTTAGAGATCAAAGGATGATGTGCATTTTGGGGGTGGTGAAACTAGAAGTAGTTGAGGGAGTTGGGGATGGATGTCAGGGACACCAATGGAGGAGTTAGGGGAAGGACTGAAGGAGCTGAGGGGGTTTGCAACCCCACAGGAAGAACAACAATATGAACCAACCAGAAACCCCAGAGCTCCCAGGGACTAAACCATAGAGTACACATGGAGAAACCCATGACTCCAGTGCTTATGTAGCAGAGGATTACCTTACCTGGTGTCAATGGAAGGGGAGCCCCTTGGTCCTATGGAGGTTCGTTGACCCAGCTTAGGGGAATGCTAGGGCACTGAGGTGGGAGGGGGTAGGGTAGGTGGGTGGGAGAGCACACTAACAGAAGCAGGAGGGACAGGAGAGGAAATAGGGGGTTTAACTGGAAAGGAGGATGACAATTGACATGTAAATAAATAACATAACAAGAAAAGGGAAAAAGGGAAGAAAAAGAAAGAAAGAAAGAAAGGAAGGAAGGAAGGAAGGAAGGAAGGAAGGAAGGAAGGAAGGAAGGAAGAAGCAAGCAAGCATTCTATGAGATAGGGTTCATTTCCTCAGTCATCTGCTTCATGAGCAAAGGATTTTGTTATGTGATTTTCTGACATGAGTTTCTGATCCTATTAATGGATGCATGCGACTTAGTCAGTATGCCTGCATACACTTCCATTATGTTATATATTGAAAAGAGCCATGCTGGTACAACTTTATCTGCAATCCCCATGTTCCAAGTGGCTTTAAGATGTTATTCATTTGGTAAAGGAGTGGGTCTCTTACTTTTGTTCCTTCTCTAGGGACTCTGATTTTCTTATTGGCTTGTTTGATCCATCTTCAATAACATGGTTTTGTTTTTACCTTACTACATTTTATTTTGCTTTTTTTTTTTAAAAAAAGATGCTATTCACAGAAAACTTGTGCATTCTCGACTCATGCTTTTATTGATTGATGCTTGCATGCTCTTAACAGAATGCTTTTCTATATTTGTTTTTGTTGATATAAAAGCCATGTGTTGGGAGCCATGGCATAAACATCGTATTATGTGTTAGATGGTGTATGTGGTATGCATGTCTACATGTTTGTGGAGTATGTGTAGATCTGTGTACGTGGATATAAGAAACAAAATTCAGTCTCAAGCGTTGACCCTCAGCCATTCTCCTTACTTTTGAAAGTGAGCAATTTGGATTACCAATTTTCTTGACTAGTCAATAAAGCCCAGATATCCTCCTTTCTCTTCCTGTTCAGTACTAGGCTTACAAATCACCATACACTCATCCTTCTATGCTGATGCTGGGACTGAACCTAGGTGCTCACGGTAGCCAGTCAGGCTATCACCTTGACTTCCTTTAATCATCCTTTAGTCTGTAAATGAGAATTTCCCTTGGAGGATGAGATAATAATCATCAAAAAGATACCATTCAGCTCCTTGCCCTCTAGTGAGCAAGAGATATTACTGCAAAACATTAGTTAAGCTAATCAGATGCCTCCTGACCTGTAGCTTTATAATAGCACAATAGCACTTCTTTAAACAGCAAGTATGAAAACTTTGGGTCTCTCTGCAGGATCACACTTATGTGCACATCTGTTAGCATATCCCAGCAGAGTTGTTCTGTGTTCTGTATCTTTAATTCCTTGAGCGTTATCTACTCCACTGAAGTCAGGGTCATTTGGGGCAATATGTCCCAAACAGTGATGTTTCATCAGCAGTACAGAATTATGCTAGTGTCAGAGTTTCATCAGCAATGACCTTGGCAAGCTCATCAATGCCTTTCCTCACTGCTTTGTGATCAGCAGGTGCTTTATCACCACTAATCTTTGAAAACTGAATGTAGTGTCCTTTCTTAGACTTCTGCAGCAAACCTTTTGAATTATTTACAAGTCTCTTCAATGCGAAGTTTCTCGTGATAGATCTTTGCTTTTTTCGTGATCAGCAAACAATCAAATGCCACCACTGTGATTCTGAGCACTGCGCTCTTTCAAAGTCTGACCAAGACTTCATTTTTAACATCATGCCTTTTCCCAAAGGGTTTTCAGTAGCTTCTGTTTATTACCTTCTGCATAGAAGTCCTGTGTTTAACACTTTGTTTCTTGGGTTATGTAAGGATCTAATTCTTGTACCATATTCTGCTATAAGGCCTTTTATCCCTACACTTTGTCCAGTTCCTCAACAGCTCTCATCGCCATGCTGAGAACAGCGTAGACACTTCCTAGTTTTATTCTTAGCACTTTTTTCACAATAAGCCTGTTTAAAAACTATATCTTTATACTATAAACCAGAGAATGAGCACACACACAGACACACAGACACACACACACACACACACACACACACGCACGCATGCACGCCCCCCCACACACGAGAGAGTGAGAGAGAGAGATAGAGAGAGAGAGACCATCAGCCAGTACAAACTAACCCAAATTTCAATGAGTAATGGATACTTGTCTTAGCCTCTAATGTAGTATCATGAGGAACAAATTGGTACAGTTGGTCTGTGTACATGTCATTTAGTATTCTTGCAAGGGAAATTCTTCAGAATGACCCATCTAGCTGTTGGGACAGGAAGGTCTTCTTCCTCTGAAAGACAGTAGTGAAACCATTTATCATGCATATTTCTCTTGACTGAAACATGAGGCTAAACATAGACCATTCATTTCACTGGTGTTAACACATCAGCACTCAAAAAGTGTGCATTTGGGAACATTTCCATTTCCAGGTATGTGGATTAAAAGTGTGCAGCACACTAGGGTCAAAACAAACAACAAACAGCATATGTAAGCTGTTCAGAGTCAAACTTATACAATGTACATAGCTACAAAAGCCTACTTGATATTTTAATAAATACATTCAGTACATACTCATGAATGCTGTATAAAAGAAGCCTTAGAGTATAGCTTCTTCATATGGGTCACATATCAAATGTCCTGAATATCATATACTTATATTATAATTCATAAAAGTAGTGAATTATGGTTATAAGGAAGCAGTGAAAATAATTTTATGTTTGGGAGACACCACAGCATTAAAGGGTTGCAGCATTAGGAAGATTGAAATCATTTTCTTTCAAATTCTCTTCTTCAAAATTCCAACATTGTTACATGCATTTACTTTTCCATATGCTAAAAGCCCCTGCTATATTTCTAATTATTTTAGCATCTAGCAGTCACGCATCTATACATCAGTAAACACTGTGGAAATAAAAGTAAAATATTTGTCTTTCATAATATTAAATGATTTTGAATTATTTTCTGAACATTTATATATTATAGTGTTTTCTTCCATATGAAGAACAATTTTTAGAAACATTGCTTGATAGCAAATTTCTTTGTTTTTCTTTTGTGTATATAGCATGCATGCATTCACACGCATGCATGTTTCCATGTGTTTGGACACATGGATATTGGTGTACACATGCATGTTTATAACTATGCACATGGAAATTGATGTTGAGACTCATCTTTAACCACTCTTCCTCCTTCTTCATCGAGACAAGCTATTTCAATAAAACTCATAGATCATCTTTGTTGTATTCTGAAGGCATACAAATCCAGGAAGGCATCCTGTTTCCTCATTGTGCTACAATACTTCTGGTATTGATTATTTCTTTGCCTTCTAAGTTTTTTTTATATGCCTTGCATTTCCTATCTGTTAGTGCATATCTACTTTTCCAGATAGATCTTTTAAGGCAGTTATTAGAATCATTTTGTCTTCTTAGACTATACTTTCATGATCCATTAAAAACCCCTTTTACTTTTGTTTAAAACAGGAAACAACATAAGGAGTACTATGAGTCAACTGTATTGACCTTTACAAGAAGGACTTATGCTTCTGGCAGGAAGTAGGCCTCTACTCAATATTACAGCAAATTTATATGCTAGAGACTTTAACCTCTCTTGGAGTTATTTTCCACCTTCATTGTTATTAGATTTTTTCAGAAATACTCTATTTAAAATAGAAACTGTGCTTTCCCCTTCTTTGATCTGTAGCTGAGTAGTTTGTGGGGAAGGTCCTACCAATATAATGGTAAGATATTGAGGATGTGTCCTTGTTATATGTTGGAGCATCCTTTGTGTATATGCCCATGAGTGGTATAGCTGGGTCTTCAGATAGCACTATGTCCAATTTTTTGGGGAGCCTCCAGACTGATTTCCAGAGTGGTTGTGCTAGCTTGCAATCCCACCAACAATGGAGGAGTGTTCCTCTTTCTCCACATCCTCGCCAGCAGATGCTGTCACCTGAGTTTTAGATCTTAGCTATAATAAGCTAAGTGGAATCTGAGAGTTGTTTTGATTTGCATTTCCCTGATGTCTAAGAGTGTTGAACATTTCTTTAGGTGCTTCTTTGTCATTTGAGATTCCTCAGTTGAGAATTCTTTGTTTAACTCTGTACTCTATTTTTTTTATTTTTTTTCTGTTGGTTGCTGTTTTATTCTAATGACAGTGTCTATACAAAAGCTTTTCAGTTTTATGAGATCCCATTTGTCATTTCTTTATCTTAGAGCATAAGACATTGGTGTTATGTTCAGGAAATTTTCCCCAGTGCCCATGTGTTCAAGATTCTTCCCCACTTTTTCTTCTATTAGTTTGAGTGTATCTGGTTTGATGTGGAGGTCCTTGATCCACTTGAACTTAAGCGTTGTGCATGATTTTCCTCAATTTCTTTCTTCAGAGACTTGAAGTTCTTCTCATACAGATCTTTCACTTGCTTTGTTCAAGTCACACCAAGATATTTTATATTATTTGGGACTATTGTGAAGGGTGTCATTTCCTTCATTTCTTTCTCAACCTGTTTATCCTTTGAGTAGAGGAAGGCTACTGATTTGTTTGAGTTAATTTTATACTCCAACACTTTGCTGAAGTTGTTTATCAGGTTAAGTAGTTCTCTGCTGGAACTTTTAGGGTCACTTAAGTACACTATCATATCATCTGCAAATAGTAATATTTTGATTTCTTCCCCTCCAATATGTATCGCTTTGACCTTCTTTTGCTGTCTGATTGCTCTGGCCAGGACTTCAAGTACTATGTAGAATAAGTAGGGAGAGAGTGGGCAGCCTTGTCTAGTCCCTGATTTTAGTGGGATTGCTTCAAGTTTCTCTCCATTTAGTTTGATATTAGCTACTTGTCTGCTGCATAAGTTTAGATATGGACCTTGAATTCCTGATCTTTGTAGGCCTTTTATCATGAAGGGCTGTTGAATTTTGTCAAATGCTTTCTCAGCATCTAATGACATTATCATTTGGTTCTTATCTTTGAGTTTGTATATATAGTGGATTACATTGATGGACTTTCTTTTTTTTAATTTATTTAATACTTAATAATAATTCTTTGGTTTCCGGGCAAACATCCCCCTCCCCCCTCCCCTTCCTTATGGGTGTTCCCCTCCCAACCCTCCCCCCATTGCCGCCCTCCCCCCAACAGTCTAGTTCACTGGGGGTTCAGTCTTAGCAGGACCCAGGGCTTCCCCTTCCACTGGTGCTCTTACTAGGATATTCATTGCTACCTATGAGGTCAGAGTCCAGGGTCAGTCCATGTATAGTCTTTAGGTAGTGGCTTAGTCCCTGGAAGCTCTGGTTGCTTGGCATTGTTGTACATATGGGGTCTCGAGCCCCTTCAAGCTCTTCCAGTTCTTTCTCTGATTCCTTCAACGGGGGTCCTATTCTCAGTTCAGTGGTTTGCTGCTGGCATTTGCCTCTGTATTTGCTGTATTCTGGCTGTGTCTCTCAGGAGCGATCTACATCCGGCTCCTGTCGGTCTGCACTTCTTTGCTTCATCCATCTTGTCTAATTGGGTGGCTGTATATATATGGGCCACATTTGGGGCAGGCTCTGAATGGGTGTTCCTTCAGTCTTTGTTTTAATCTTTGCCTCTCGCTTCCCTGCCAAGGGTATTCTTGTTCCCCTATTAGAGAAGGAGTGAAGCATTCACATTTTGATCATCCGTCCTGAGTTTCATTTGTTCTAGGCATCTAGGGTAATTCAAGCATTTGGGCTAATAGCCACTTATCAATGAGTGCATACCATGTATGTCTTTCTGTGATTGGGTTAGCTCACTCAGGATGATATTTTCCAGTTCCAACCATTTGCCTACGAATTCCATAAAGCCATTGTTTTTGATAGCTGAGTAATATTCCATAGTGTAGATGTACCACATTTTCTGTATCCATTCCTCTGTTGAAGGGCATCTGGGTTCTTTCCAGCTTCTGGCTCTTATAAATAAGGCTGTGATGAACATAGTGGAGCACGTGTCTTTTTTTCTTTTTTATTAACTTGAGTATTTTTTATATACATTTCGAGTGTTATTCCCTTTCCCGGTTTCCGGGCAAACATCCCCCTCCCCCCTCCCCTTCCTTATGGCTGTTCCCCTCCCAACCCTCCCCCCATTGCCGCCCTCCCCCCATAGACTAGTTCACTGGGGGTTCAGTCTTAGCAGGACCCAGGGCTTCCCCTTCCACTGGTGCTCTTACTAGGATATTCATTGCTACCTATGGGGTCAGAGTCCAGGGTCAGTCCATGTATAGTCTTTAGGTAGTGGCTTAGTCCCTGGAAGCTCTGGTTGCTTGGCATTGTTGTACTTTTGGGGTCTCGAGCCCCTTCAAGCTCTTCCAGTTCTTTCTCTGATTCCTTCAACAGGGGACCTATTCTCAGTTCAGTGGTTTGCTGCTGGCATTCGCCTCTGTATTTGCTGTATTCGGGCTGTGTCTCTCAGGAGCAATCTACATCCGGCTCCTGTCGGTCTGCACTTCTTTGCTTCATCCATCTTGTCTAATTGGGTGGCTGTATATATATGGGCCACATTTGGGGCAGGCTCTGAATGGGTGTTCCTTCAGTCTTTGTTTTAATCTTTGCCTCTCGCTTCCCTGCCAAGGGTATTCTTGTTCCCCTATTAGAGAAGGAGTGAAGCATTCACATTTTGATCATCCGTCCTGAGTTTCATTTGTTCTAGGCATCTAGGGTAATTCAAGCATTTGGGCTAATAGCCACTTATCAATGAGTGCATACCATGTATGTCTTTCTGTGATTGGGTTAGCTCACTCAGGATGATATTTTCCAGTTCCAACCATTTGCCTACGAATTTCATAAACTCGTTGTTTTTGATAGCTGAGTAATATTCCATTGTGTAGATGTACCACATTTTCTGTATCCATTCCTCTGTTGAAGGGCATCTGGGTTCTTTCCAGCTTCTGGCTATTATAAATAAGACTGCGATGAACATAGTGGAGCACGTGTCTCTTTTATATGTTGAGGCATCTTTTGGGTATATGCCCAAAAGAGGTATAGCTGGATCCTCAGGCAGTTCAATGTCCAATTTTCTGAGGAACCTCCAGACTGATTTCCAGAATGGTTGTACCAGTCTGCAATCCCACCAACAATGGAGGAGTGTTCCTCTTTCTCCGCATCCTCGCCAGCATCTGCTGTCACCTGAGTTTTTGATCTTAGCCATTCTCACTGGTGTGAGGTGAAATCTCAGGGTTGTTTTGATTTGCATTTCCCTTATGACTAAAGATGTTGAACATTTCTTTAGGTGTTTTCAGCCATTTGGCATTCCTCAGCTGTGAATTCTTTGTTTAGCTCTGAACCCCATTTTTAATAGCGTTATTTGTCTCCCTGCGGTCTAACTTCTTGAGTTCTTTGTATATTTTGGATATAAGGCCTCTATCTGTTGTAGGATTGGTAAAGATCTTTTCCCAATCTGTTGGTTGCCGTTTTGTCCTAACCACAGTGTCCTTTGCCTTACAGAAGCTTTGCAGTTTTATGAGATCCCATTTGTCGATTCTTGATCTTAGAGCATAAGCCATTGGTGTTTTGTTCAGGAAATTTTTTCCAGTGCCCATGTGTTCCAGATGCTTCCCTAGTTTTTCTTCTATTAGTTTGAGTGTGTCTGGTTTGATGTGGAGGTCCTTGATCCACTTGGACTTAAGCTTTGTACAGGGTGATAAGCATGGATCGATCTGCATTCTTCTACATGTTGACCTCCAGTTGAACCAGCACCATTTGCTGAAAATGCTATCTTTTTTCCATTGGATGGTTTTGGCTCCTTTGTCAAAAATCAAGTGACCATAGGTGTGTGGGTTCATTTCTGGGTCTTCAATTCTATTCCATTGGTCTATCTGTCTGTCTCTGTACCAATACCATGCAGTTTTTATCACTATTGCTCTGTAATACTGCTTGAGTTCAGGGATAGTGATTCCCCCTGAAGTCCTTTTATTGTTGAGGAAAGTTTTAGCTATCCTGGGTTTTTTGTTATTCCAGATGAATTTGCAAATTGTTCTGTCTAACTCTTTGAAGAATTGGATTGGTATTGTACTCTATTTTTAATAGGGTAATATTGTTCTTTGGATTCTAACTTCTTGAGTTCTTTGTATATATTTGATATTAGCCCTCTATCAGATGTAAGATTGCTAAAGCTCTTTTCCCTATCTGTAGGTTGCCATTTTGTCCTGATGACAGTGTTCTAGGACTTATAGAAGCTTTTCAATTTTATAAGATTCCATTTGATACAGTTGATCTTAGAGTCTGGGCCACTGGTGATCTGTTGAGGAAATTTTCCCCTGTGAAAGGACACATGCTTCACTATGTTCATAGCAACTTTATAAGAGCCAGAAGCTGGAAACAACCCAAATGTCTTTCAACAGAGGAATGGACACAGAAAACATGATACATTTATACAATGGAATACTACTCAGCTATTAAAAAATAGCTTCATGAAATTTGAACACAAATGGATGGAACTAGAAAATAACATCCTGACTGAGGTAACCCAGTACATTCCCAAAAGTATGCACACGCTATGTTCTCACTGATAAGTGAATATTAGGCAAAAAGCTGGGACTACCCACAATACAACTCACAGACCATATGAAGCTCAAGAAGAAGGAAGACTAAAGTGTGTATGCTTCAGTCCTACTTTGAAGGGGGAACAAAACAATCGTTGGAGAGGAACTTGAGAGGGACAGAGGAGGGGGAAGGAAAAAACATGCAGGATCAGGTGTGGGAGGAGATGTACACAGGATCAGGAAATTGAACAGATGTATGTAGCAGAGGTGGATGAGAAACTGGGGGTAACCACCAGAAAATTCCAGATGCTAGGAAAAGAAGAGGCTCCGACTACACAAAGCAGATGGCATTAGCTGAAATAAACAATGATGAAGAGAAAGAACTTATAGAGACTATATCCAGATGTTAGGCACAGACCCTGATTGAGGGATGGGGCCATGCATCCATCTCAAAAAATTTAACCCAAACTTGCTTTTGTCTAAAGGAAATACAGAGAAAAAGAGTGAAGCAGAGACTGAAGGAAAGGCTACCCAGAGACTTCCCTACCTAGTAATCCATTCCATACGCAGCTACCAAACCTAGACACTATTGCAGATGCCAAGAAGTGCTTGCTGACAGGAGCCTGATATAGCTGTCTACTGAGAGGCTCTGCCAGAGCCTGATCATTTCTGATGCAGATTCTTGCAGTCAACCATCTGACTGAGCACAGAAATCCATGAAGAGGAGTTAGGGGAATGGCTGAAGGAGCTGAAGTGGTATGGAACCCCATAGGAAGAACAACAATATCAACCAACCAGAACCCCCAGAGCTCCCACGGAGGAAACCACCAACCACAGTACACAAGGAATGACCCATGGCTCCAGCTGCATATGTAGCAGAGGATGGTGTTGTCTGGCATCAGTGGGTGTGGAGACCCTTGGTCTTGTGAAGGTTTGATCCCCCAGCATAGGAGAATGTTAGGTCACTGAGTCAGGTTTGGTCTGGTAGGTGGAGGTGCACTCTCAGAGAAACAGAGGGAAGGGAGATGTGATAGTTGGTTTGTCGAGTAGAAACCTGAAAGGGGATAACATTAGAAATGTAAATAAATAAAATAACCAATTAAAAATATGTTGAGGATGAAGATCATCTAGATTTAATTGATTTTCTCTTCAGGAGAACCATGGGCTCTTTGTGGTAAAGTTGTCACAGTATCTTAGTGCTTTTAGGCTAGCACATCCACAAGAAGAGAGCAATGTGCAGATTGCATTCTACTGAAGTAATGCAGTTCAGAGTAGTGAGTTATGTGTATGACTTAAAGAACAAATTTACTTAAAGCACAATGATTTACATTTTACTTCCAGAACTTACTTGAATAATTTTCAGGGTGAACTTTTCCATGACAATCAGTGCCATGTCACAATATTAGAAGGTTGGACAAGTCCAAGAAAAAGTGAAGAAAATAAGCATTTGGAAGTGCTACCCATTGTGATTGTGCTGGTTTATGTCTCACTTGATTTTCCACCCATAATTCTCTGTCTTCCTCTTTTTCAGATTCTTAGTTGGACTCACCCTCCTGTCTCAGTTCACTGTTATTCAGAGAAAACTCAGTTTCCTCTGTTTTCAGTTTCTTCCACTTTTCTCTTGATTAAAAAAAACCATAGGTGATAACCTCCAAGAGGCTTATTTATGAGCAATGAAATGAGGAATAGACTGAAAATACACTTACTGAATTGTGTTCTCTTTTGGAAATGTTATCTATTGCTACTCTTTCATTGTTAGAATTATGCTGTAAATATAAATGAGTTGCCCTTTCTCAAGCTCAGGAAAAAGTACTTTTCAACTAAACTAAGCTCCCCCATCCCCCCCCCCAAAAAAAAGGAAAAGAAGAAAAAAGAAAAGAAAATGACTAAAGATTACATCTACAAAAAATATTCAACAATTCTTTGAGGAACACATGAGCAAGTGATATATTTGTACTTATTGGTACCATGAAGGGACAATGTTTCCAAACTGTAGAGAAGACTGAAACAAGCACTAGGGTGAAGGAGCAGATGTCAATGTTAGTGATAATCGCATGGCAGGGAGCAGAATCTATGTCTAGGTTAACATAGGAATAGGCATTAGTTTGTAATGACCATGAAAGCACAAACTACATTTATGAGCATATTACATAAAAAGGAATGTAGGTTTGCTTTAATTATTTTTGCTTGTCTTTCTTTTATTGAAAATAGATTTTTTAATGCAATATATTCTGATTAGTTTCCTCTACCAGCTCCTCTAAGATCTTCCCCATCTCTCTTCCCATTCAAATCCTTACCCTTTATTTCTATCTCTCTTTAGAAAACAAACAGGCATCTAAAATATCATAAGAAATAAAAAACAAACAGACGAATTGGACAAAAACAGAAGAAAAGGTCAAAGGAAAAGCATAAGAAACACATATAGACACAGGGACCCACAGTTCTTACAACAAAAATAGCATAAAAATACAAATTGTAAATACACAAAAGACATGTAAGATTTAAATAAAACAAAACAAAAACAAAACAAAACAACAATAACAAAACCCAACAACAACAAAATAAAAGACCCTAGAAAATCTTTGGAGGCAAAGAATATCCAAAATGCAATTGAGTTAACTGAGTTAATTTCATGGTGACCATTTACAACTGGGTATGGGACCTATTCTTTTTGTTAATTGGTTATTTTATTTATTTGCATTTAAAATATTATATCCCTTCCTGGTTTCCCTTCCACAATCCCCCATCTCATCCACCTCCCCCTGCTTTTATGAGGGTGCTCGCCCACCCACCCACTCCTGCCTCACTGCTTTAGCATTCCCCTATGTTGGGGCATTGAACCTCCACAATACCAAAGGCCTCCCTTCCCATTGATCCCAGATAAGTCAGTCCTGTGCGACATATGCAGCTGGAGTCATGGGTCCCTCCATGTGTACTCTCGATTACTGATTTAGTCCCTGGTAGCTCTGGGAGTTCTGGTTGGTTGATATTGTTGTTCTTCCTATGGGGTTGCAAACCCCTTCAGTTCCTTTAATTCTTCACCTGCCCCTCCATTGGGGTCCCGGGGCTCCATCAGATGTTTAGCTGCGAGCAGCAGAAATACCCGACAAAGGGGAGAGAGAACTTGTAGAGACTATATCCAGAGGTAACGTATACCACTCACCCCCTGTTGAGGGATGGGGACACCTACCCATATCAAAAATATTAACCCAGAATTATTTTAATTATTTTGTACAGGGCAGTTAGTCTCTGAAAGAGGATGAGAAGTGATCCCTGTCACTAGACTGAAGTCAGTCTATTGCTGAAAATTCAATACCATAATCCATAGGAGAAAGATGAAAACCACCATATTATGGGTTCAAATAAATAGCTAAAGTAGCTATTTTTTACATCATTTTAGATTTCAATTTGACTGCAATGTTAAAGGCAAATTTGACAATCATTTTAATGTTGAAAGGGGAGGGAGTAGCTGGTGTTTGTTTATAACAAAACTGTGTGGCCATTATTCATCAGAGGTATGAACACTAACTGATTTGGTTAGTAAAATCAAGAGAAACTAACCATTAGTCCATATCAAAGATTCCTGTTCATGGTACTTTTGCCATTGAGCAATCTGAACATGTCTTTATACTACTTTGGTGGATTTTAATATTCAAATGAAAAGCTGGGCTTAGAGGGTATCTCTCCTGTGTCATGAATATCAATTCCCTGTTTTGTTGGCTTTTCTTTAGCTCGTCTCTTTTTCTTCACTATTATCATTATTTTTCTAACATATTTACATGCAAGCCTCTGAAATAGTGCTGCTTGGGATTTGGTGAGCTTCTTAAGTATGTACTTATTAGTTTTTAAGTAAATTTGAGAGCTCTTTGATTAATTCTTTGTCTTCTTTTCTGTTCTTGTCCTGTCTTCTCTCTCTGGAATGTGCAGGTTTCAGAAACTGACATAGCTCACAGTGCCATCTGTGCATCTTAACATTCATCCACTTTTTTCTGTTCTATTTCTCTTACTCTTCTTATATCACATAGATATTAATTTCTCTTCTAATTCACAAGAGTTCCATTAATTTAAGTCTACTGTTGAATTGGCAGATTTTTCTACATGTTTTTGTACATTTTATGACTATATTTTTTTAAGAATTTTATTAGTGTTCATGAGTTGGTGATTTATTTTTATTATATCTTTTCATCTTGTTTTATTTTCCTCTAATTGAAAGTCTTTAGAAAATATTACTGGTGGCTATTTTGAAATCTGTTCAATATAGTTATACCTTTTTCATGTGTGAAGTTCAGGCTCTTTTGTTATTCTTCCAGAAAAAAAAATATTTGATCATGTTATTGCAATTCATGGCTATAGTATTCTTCCCTGGGGCTTGTTATTATTATATTGCTTACTTCTCAGTGGTCATTAATATTATTTCCAGTTTGTGTAATACACCTCTGCTTTATATAATCTTACATATCAGTCCTTATGCCCATAGCTTTGAACATGGCCATAATCACTATGGGAAGAAGATAAATTTGTAAAAGTTCTTTTTCACTATCTCTTTCCCTGACTATATTTAGCTTTCAAACTCTACTACTCTCTGGTTGATTGTTCTAATTTTTATCATCAATGTTCTGGGACATAAATTGCTTTATAGGTTTGTCCAAACAAATTTAGCTTCCTCTATGGTGTCATTTCCTTCAGGGTAGTTTTGAGATTGGTTCTCATCCAAAGCATTCTTCCCAGCTGTTTCTTCCTTTTTTTCTGATAAATAATTATACAATTTGTCTCATATTCCAAATTAATTCACCAATCTTCTGCTAATTCCCTTTAGTAAAACTTGAGTTTCTCCACAACCTGTTCTCATCAAGTTAATCTGGAATGAAGTTTAGAATTCAGTTTTCTATGTACTCTTTCTCATTGTAAATAAAAATCATCAGAACACATGTCTGGTATACAGCAGAAGGGAAATGGAATGATGACATGTACTTCTCTGAATGGTTGCCCTACATTCGACTCTGATGGTTTTATATATGGGAACAGAATACTCACAAGTCAATATGTCCTCAGTTAGTCTTTCTTAAGCTGGGAAGCACAAAACCAAGGATATCTAGTTTCCCAATGTTCACTCTTGCAATGCTCAGTGGAAATATTTATCTTACAGTTTCGTCAATCTTTTATTCTAGGTACCCAGAATTTTGCTTTATAAGTCGGAACTGAAGAAAGGAATATCCATGGCTTTTTAAAGAAAACAACTTGACTGGTAATTTGGCATAGTGAAGGACCCCTATTTTCTTGGCTGTGTCAGTCTGTGCATTGAGTTTATCTCAGTAAAATTAAAAGGGAACAGAGAACATGTGTTTTTATTCTAGTAGCAGATACAGTAGTCTTTCTTGCTGCCTAAACTGTTGTTCTTGAATAAATGCTTGTTAGATGACTTTTAATGTTATGTTCAGAATTTTATTTTCTTGAGTTTTATTTTTCATTACTTAAAAAAATTATAATAGAGACATTGAATTATTCTAGTAGGACTTCCAAGGACTTGCCATAAAAGGTTTTTTAGATTATTTTCTTTTTATTGATCTTAAGGATGATGCTACCAGAGAGGGTCTTCGCATTAGGAAAGCCTACATAGCTAACCAGAGCTGTGTATGTATGGACTGGGTAGATGGATGAGTAATAGGCACTGTCAAGCATTAATGAGAGGAGAGGCCCTTAGTCTTCTCAAGACTCAATGCCCAGTGTAGGGGAATGTCAGGGAGGGAGGTTGGAAGGAGTGGGTGGGGAGCACCCTCATAGAATCAAGAGAAGATAGTGGATTTCTGAAGGGGAAATTAGGAAGGGGTAACATTTGAAATGTAAATAAAAATATCCAATAAAAGAAAAAATGTAAAATAAAGTTCAGGGAGGACACATGAGAAGGGTTGAAGGGAGAAAAGAAAAGAAGGATAGGAAAGATAGAAATTGTATCTTAAATAAAATGTTAACAATAAAGGCAAACAGATTATGATATTAGTCTGTTGATAGAAAAGAAACATTGCTAACTGACTGCAAAGAAAACGTTTCATTTCCTCACATGTGTTTTACTTTTATGTTTTCTTTGTTAAAAAAAATCACTCTGTGTACAGGGAACTTGGGTAAGTTTAGGTCAGTTTAGAACGTAATCTGAAGAGACACAATTGATGCAGCTTTGGTCCTCTCTTGTTATTCTCAATATAGAGGAAGAATGAAGAAAAAACCCACCTGTTTAATACAATCAGACCTTTAATCTTGAAAAATATAGATTGTTATGAATACCACAGAAATATTCATAGAAGAAAGTCTCTAGAGTTTCCCTTGATTTTGTGAACCATACAGTTCGGTTGCTATGTTCAATGCTAGCCACTTTCTTCCTCTTCAGTTTGAAAATGGACGTAGATATGCAGCAAATTGTTGCATAGAATTGAGTCATAAGGCTTATAAAGTTCAAGAAGCTCAGAGATTCCTGACAACAAAGTTGACCAAAGTTATGTGTCATGGAAATATAAATCCTAAATTTAGTAGGTGGTTTCCCACCTTCCTTTCAACAGGAAAGGATTACATAGTATAATTATTCTCTTATCCAAACGCTAAAAAGAAACTTGTTTTTTTAAATATAAAAATATAGAGTATAGGTATTTCTTTTTTTTTAATTTATGTCCTCTATTTTATTTTTCCCCAATCTTTATTAACTTGGGTATTTCTTATTTACATTTCAATTGCTATTAACTTTCCAGGATTCCAGGCCAACATCCCCATAACCCCTCCCGCTACCCTTCTATATGGGTGTACCCCTCCCCATCCTCCCCATATTACCGCCTTCCCCCAACAATTACGTTCACTGGGGGTTCAGACATGGCAGGAGCAAGGGCTTCCCCTTCCACTGGTGCTCTTACTAGGCTATTCATTGCTACCTATGCAGTTGGATGCCAGGGTCAGTCCGTTTATAGTCTTTGGGTAGTGGCTTAGTCCCTGGAAGCTCTGGTTGGTTGACATTGTTGTTAATATGGGGTCTCAAGCCCCTTCAAGCTCTTTCAGTCCTTTCTCTGATTCCTTCAATGGGGGTCCCATTCTCAGTGCAGTAGTTTGCTGCTAGCATTTGCCTATGTATTTGCCATATTCTGGCTGTGAATCTCAGGAGAGTTTTACATCTAGTTCCTGTCAGCCTGCAATACTTTGCTTCATCCATCTTATCTAATTGGGTGGCTGTATATGTGTAGACCACATGTGGGGAAGGCTCTGAATGGGTGTTCCTTCTGCCTCTGTTCTAAACTTTGCCTCCCTATTCCCTCCCAAAGATATTCTTGTTCCCCTTGTAAAGAAGGAGTGAAGCACTCACATTTTGGACATCCTTCGTGAGTTTCACCTGTTCTGTGCATCTAGGCTAATTCGAACATTTGGGCTAATATCCACTTATCAATGAGTGCATACCATGTGTGTTTTCTGTGATTGGGTGACCTCACTCAAGATGATATTTTCCAATTCCACCCATTTGCTTATGACTTTCGTAAAGTCATTGTTTTTGATAGCTGAGTAGTATTCCATTGTGTAGATGTACCACATTTTCTGTATCCATTCCTCTGTTGAAGGGCATCTGCCTCCTTTCCAGCTTCTGGCTATTATAAATAAGGCTGCTATGAACATAGTGGAGCACGTGTCTTTGTTATATGTTGTGGCATCTTTTGGGTGTATGCCCAAGAGAGGTATAGCTGGGTCCTCAGGTAGTTCAATGTCCAATTTTCTGAGGAACCTCCAGAGTGATTTCCAGAATGGTTGTACCAGTCTGCAATCCCACCAACAATGGAAGAGTGTTCCTCTTTCTCCACATTCTTGCCAGCATTTGCTGTCACCTTAGTTTTTGATCTTAGCCATTCTCACTGGTGTGAGGTGAAATCTCAGGGTTGTTTTGATTTGCATTTCCCTTATGACCAAAGATGTTGAACATTTCTTTAGGTGTTTCTCAGCCATTTGGCATTCCTCAGCTGTGAATTTTTTGTTTAGCTCTGAATCCCATTTTTAATAGGGTTATTTGGCTCCCTGCAACCTAACATTGTGAGTTCTTTGTATATTTTGGATATAAGCCCTCTATCAGTTGTAGGATTGGTAAAGATCTTTTCCCAATATGTTGGTTGCTGTTTAGTCCTAACCACAGTGTCCTTTGCCTTACAGAACCTTTGTAGTTTTAGGAGATTGCATTTGTCAATTCTTGATCTTAGAGCATAAGCCATTGGTGTTTTGTTCAGGAAAATTTCTCCAGTGTTCATGTGTTCGACATTCTTCCCCAGTTTTCCTTCGATTAGTTTGAGTGTACCTGTTTTGATGTGGAGGTCCTTGATCCACTTGGACTTAAGCTTTATGGATCTTTCTGCATTCTCCTCATGCTGACCTCCAGTTGAACCAGCACCATTTGCTGAAAATGCTATCTTTTTTTCCATTGGAAGGTTTTGTCTCTTTCGTGAATAAATCAAGTGACCATAGGTGTATGGGTTCATTTCTGGGACTTCAATTCTATTCTACTGATCTATCTGTCTGTCTCTGTACCAATAGTTTTTATCACTATTGCTCTGTAATACTGCTTGAGTTCAGGGTTAATGATTTCCCCCAGAAGTCCTTTTATTGTTGAGGATAGTTTTAGCTATCCAGGGTTTTTTGTTATTCCAGATGAATTTGCAAATTGTTCTGTCTAACTTTTTGAAGAATTGGATTGGTATATTGATGGGGATTGCATTGAATCTGTAGATCGCTTTTGGTAAAATGGCCATTTTTACTATATTAATCCTGCCCATCCATGAGCATGGGAGATCTTTCCATCTTTTGAGGTCTTCTTCAATTTCTTTCTTCAGAGGCTTGAAGTTCTTCTCATACAGATCTTTCATTTGCTTGGTTAAAGTCACACCGAGGTATTTTATATTATTTGGGACTATGATGAAGGGTGTCGTTTCCCTCATTTCTTTCTAGGCTTGTTTCTCTTTTGTGTAGAGGGAGGCTACTGATTTCTTTGAGTTAATTTTATACCCAGCCACTTTGCTGATGTTGTTTATCAGCTTTAGTCGTTCTCTGGTGGAAATTTTGGGATCACTTAAATATACTATCATATCATCTGTAAATAGTGATATTTTGACTTCTTCCTTTCTAATCTGTATCCCTTTGAACTCTTTTTGTTGTCTGATTGCTCTGGCTAGGACTTTGAGAACTATATTTATTAAGTAGGAAGAGAGTGGGCAGTCTTGTTTAGTCCCTCATTTTAGTGGGATTGCTTCAAGTTTCTCCCCATTTATTTTAATATTAGCTGCTGGTTTGTTGTATATGGCTTTTACTGTGTTTAGGTATGGGTCTTGAAATCCTGTTCTTTCCAGGACTTTTACCATGAAGGGCTGTTGAATTTTGTCAAATTCTTTTTCAGCATCTAATGAAATAATGATTTGGTTTTTATCTTTCAGTTTGTTTAATAGTCGATTGCGTTGACGATTTTCTGTACATTAAACCATCCCTGCATCCCTGGTTGAAGCCTATTTGATCATGGTGGATGATTGTTTTGATGTGCTCTTGGAATCAGTTTGCAAAATTTTATTGAGTTCTTTGAGTCGATACTCATAAGGGAAATTGGTCTGAAGTTCTCTTTCTACGTTGGGTCTTTCGGTGGTTTAGGTATAAGAGTAATTGTGGCGTCATAAAAGGAATTTGGTAGTGCTCCGTCTGTTTGAATTTTGTGGAATATTTTGGATAGTATTGGTATGAGGTCTTCTATGAAGGACTGATAGAATTCTGCACTGAACCCAGAATTCTGGACCTGGGCTCTTTTTGGTTGGGAGACTTTTAATGACTGCTTCTATTTCTTTAGGAGTTATGGAGTTGTTTAAATGGTTTATTTGTTCCTGATTTATCCTCGTTACCTGGTATCTGTCTAGGAAATTGTCCATTTCCTCCAGATTTTTAAGTTTGATTGAATATAGGATTTTAGTCGTAGGATCTGATGATTTTTTTAATTTCCTCTGGCTCTGTTGTTGTCTCCCTTTTCATTTCTGATTTTGTTAATTTGGACACACTCTCTGTGTCCTCTTGTTAGGCTGGCTAAGGGTTTATCTATCTTGTTGATTTTCTCAAAGAAACAGCTTTTGGTTCTGTTGATTCTTTGTATAGTCCTTTTTGTTTCTACTTGGTTGATTTCAGCTCTGAGTTTGATTATTTCCTGCCTTCTACTCCTCATCAGAGTGTTTGCTTCTTTTTGTTCTCGAGCTTTTAGGTGTGCTGTCAAGCTGCTGACATATGCTCTCTCCTGTTTCTTTCTGCAGGTACTGAGAGCTATGAGCTTTCCTCTTAGCACAGCTTTCATTGTGTCCCACGTGTATATTGTACCTTCATTTTCATTAAATTCTAAGAAGTCTTTAATTTCTTTCTTTATTTCTTCTTTGACCAGGTTATCATTGAGTAGAGCAGAATTCAACTTCCATCTATATGTGGGTATTCTTTCCTGATTGTTATTGAAGACCAGTTTTAGCTCGTGGTGGTCTGATAAGAAGCATGGGATTATTTCTATCTTTCTGTATCTGATGAGGCCTGTTTTATGACTGATTATATGATCAATTTTGGAGAAAGTACCATGAGGTGGTGAGAAGAATGTATATCCTTTTGCTTTAGGATAGAATGTTCTATAAATATCTGTTAAATTCATTCAGTTCATGACTTCTCTTAGTCTGTCTACATCTCTGTTAATTTCTGTTTCCATGATGTGTCCATTGATGAGAGTTTGGTGTTGAAATCTCCTACTAATATTGTGTGAGGTGCAATGGGTGCTTTGAGCTTTAGTAAGGTTTCATATATATATATATATATATATATATATATATTGGAGCATAGATATTTAGGATTGAGGGTTCAGTTTTGTGGATTTTTCCTTTGATGAATATGAAGTGTCCTTCCTTATCTTTTTTGATGACATTTGGTTGAAAATCGATTTTATTCGATATTAGAATGGCTACTCCAGCTTGCTTCTTCAGACCACTTGCTTGAAAAATTGTTTTCCAGCCTTTTACTCTGAGTTAGTGTCTGTCTTTGTTTCTAAGGTGTGTTTCTTGTAGGCAGGAAAATATTGGTTCCGCATTGCATATCCAGTTTGTTAATGTGTGTTTTTTTTATTGGGGAATTGAGTCCATTGTTGTTGAGAGATACTAAGGAATAGTGATTGTTGCTTCCTGTTATATTCATATTTGGATATGAAATTATCTTCTGCTTATATTCTCTTTGTTTTGTGGCAAAACGATTACTTTCTTGCCTTTTCTGGGGTGTAGCTTGCCTCCATGTATTGGGCTTTACCATTTATTATCCTTTGTAGCAAGATATTGTGTAAATTTGGTTTTGTCATGGAATATCTTGGTGTCTCAATCTATGTTAATTGAGAGTTTTGCTGGATACAGTAACCTGGGCTGGCATTTGTATTCTCTTAGAGTCTGTATGACATCTGTCCAGGATCTTCTGGCTTTCATAGTCTCTGGTGAGAAGTCTGGTGTGATTCCGATAGGTCTGCCTTTATATGTTACTTGACCTTTTCCCTTACTGCTTTAAATATTCTTTTTTTATTTTGTGCATTTGGTGTTTTGACTATTATATGACAGGAGGAGTATATGACAGGAGGAGTTTCCTTTCTGGTTCAATCTATTTGGAGTTCTGTACACTTCTTGTATGTTTATGGGCATCTCTTTCTTTAGGTTAGGTAAGTTTTCTTCTATGATTTTGTTGAAGACATTTACTGGCCCTTGAGTTGGGAGTCTTTACTCTCTTCTATACCTATTATCCTTAGGTTTGATCTTCCCATTGAGTCCTAGATTTCCTGTATGTTTTTGGACCAGTAGCTTTTTCCGTTTTACATTATCTTTGACAGTTGTGTCGATGATTTCTATGGAATCTTCTGCTCCTGAGATTCTCTCTTCTATTTCTTGCATTCTGTTTGTGATGCTTATATCTACGGCTCCTTGTCTCTTCCTTTGGTTTTCTATATCCAGGGTTGTCTCCCTTTGTGCTTTCTTTATTGCTTCTATTTCCATTTTCAATTCCTTAACCTGTTTGATTGTGTTTTCCTGGAATTATTTCAGGGATTTTTGCATTTCCTCTCTATAGGCTTCTGCTTGTTTATTTGTGTTTGCCTACATTTTTCTAAGGGAATTCTTTATATTTTTCCTGAAGTCCTCCATCATCATGATCAAATGTGATTTTAAATCTAGATCTTGCTTTTCTGGTGTGTTTGGATATATAGTGTTTGCTTTGGTGGAAGAATTGGGCTCTGATGATACCATGTTGTCTTGGTTTCTGTTGCTTGGCTTCCTGTCCTTGCCTCTTGCCATCCCGTTGTCTCTGGTGTTACCTTGTTCTGCTATTTCTGACAGTGATCAGACTGTCCTATAGGCCTGAATGTCAGGAGTGCTGCTGTCCTGTTTTCCTGTTCTCTTTCAGCCAGTTATGGGAACAGAGTGTTCTGCTTTAGGGCATGTAGTCGTTCTTGTCTACTGGTCTTCAGTTGTTCCTGTGGGCATGTGTCCTGAGTCCACCAGGCAGGTCACTTGGAGCAGCAAAGTTGGTCTTACCTCTGGCCTCAGGCCTGGAGCCACTTTTCTGATCTGGGTTTCAGCTCTCTGTGAAGGCAGCAACCAGAAGGTCATGCCCCGCCTTCGCTTGGGACCCTGTGCACAGGTGGCCAGTTTGCACTATGCGTTTTCTTCTAGAGTCAGCAATGTGGGCAGAGAGTAGTCTCCTCTGGCTTCCCAGGTGTGTCTGCCCCTCTGAAGATCTAGCTCCCTCCCATGGTATTTGGGTGCAAGGAGTAGTTTGACCAGGTCCCTTCAGATCCAGGCAGTATCTTGACCGCAACATTGAGTGCCCCTATCTTCTTGTTCCCAGAGGCCCTATACAGTCTCCTCTTGGGCCAGGGATGTGGGCAGGGGTGGGCAGTACTGGAGGTCTCTCCTGCCCTGCAGTTTCCGGAGTGCCCACCTGTCTGCGTGGTGGTGGTGAGTTCTCTCTCCCACGAGGTTTGGGAGCAGGGAGCTGTGGGCCGGGATCCAAGTATAGGCATTTCCAATGTAGAGAAAAAGCTTTAGCATAACGGTCTGTTCTAATCCCCTGAAAATCTCTCTCTCTCTCTCTCTCTCTCTCTCTCTCTCTCTCTCTCTCTCTCCAATATATATTTTATTATTTACTTACATATGTTTCTAATGGGAATTAATCATCTAACGGCTTCTTTTCAAGTGAAACAGTAGCGTAAAATAGCCATGACTTTCTGTAAGAATTATGACTCTTGAAACTTCAAAAGCCTCTTAGGTGACCAAATAAGTAAAAGTCAACCAGTAGTAGTAGAGATCAATCACTCTTTTGCAATTCCTTATTATTTGTTGAAACATACAAAAGAGATTATTTGAGTACAAGAGGATAGAACTCTAATTGTTAACAATTATGGATATTTATAATTAGGCCTGCCATTCAAGCCAAATGTGTTTTTGGTATAAATACACATTTAAATGAAAAAAATGAAATAAAATATTTTGGAGGTCAAAGGATTAAACAAAAAATTCTGTCTGTCTGCCTATCTGTCTCTCTCTCTCTCTCTCTCTCTCTCTCTCTCTCTGTGTGTGTGTGTGTGTGTGTATGTTTGTGTATGTGTGTAAAATATTCATGGCAATCAATATATAGATAAAATGTCATAACAAATTTGTGTGTGTCCCCAAACTGTTTATCCCCTGTGCACAGGCATGCCATGAATTATATAAGTTTAGTATCATTAATCTCTTTAATCATGTGTGGAATCAAATATATGAAGTAGGTCTGGAAGTTTAAAAAAGTATAGAATTCTGTGTTATGACTTTTCTTCAATTTTACATGGTAAAATTCACGAACTGGCATGAATAAATAATCTTACATAGAAGTTTAAATTAAATTTGTTTTCATATGGTATATACCACAAGAGATCAAGTTGTTGATCTAGGCAATATTTTATTTCTTTATATTTTTATTGTGGTTTATAAGTCAATATAGAAAAGGTATTCATTGAGATAAACATCATTGCTCTCAACAAAGGTGTATAAAATAACCCTATGAAACTACAATAATGTATTCTTGAGTTTTTAATTTTTTTTCATTTTCTCTTCTCTCATATATTACTTCTGATTATAGTTTCCTCCTATTCTCTGAGTCCCTTACCTCTACCTTCTCTCTCCCCACACCCTATACAATCCTTGTGAATTAAACAGCAGGCCTCCAATTTATATCAAGCAGGATGGCATATCAAGTTGCTGTAAGACTAGGTACATCCCTTCATATTAAGGCTGGATGGAACAACCCAGTGTGAGGAAAAAGGTCCCCAAAGCAAACAAAAGAATCAGAGACAGCCCCTGCTCCCACAGTTAGGAGTTCTGTTTTAAGACCAAACTATATAATTGTAACATACATGAAGAGATACTAGGTCAGACCCATGTATACATCCTGGTTGTTGATTCAGTCTCTGTGAGACCCCATGAAACCATTTAAGTTTGTTTTGTGTGTTTTCTTGTCATGTCTTTGACCCCTCAGGCCCTGACAATGTTGTCCTGACATCAACCACAGGTTTCCTCAACTCTACCTAAATATTGGCTGTGGGTCTCCGTGTCTATTTCCACCAGGTGCAAAGGGGAAACCTCCATGATGACAATTTGACTAGATACTAATCTAGTATCAAATTATCTAGGATGGCAGAACATTGTTGACCTCTTTTTATCCTAGTTGTGTTCAGTTCTATTCTTAGTCTCTGGGCTATGTAGCTTCTGGGTCCTGACACAGAAGAAACATCTTGAGTGGACAGAAATATAGGTGAGATGGAAATGGGAACAGGAGTGATCATGAGGGGAGAGGATGCAGGGAGAGAAAACTCGGAGACACAACTGGAACAGGGGGTTATCTGGGTGATGATCTAGAAACCTATTACAATGGAAACTCCCAGGGATCTAACAGATCAACCTTAGCTAAAATTCTTAGCAAGGTGGAATATGGTGACTGACTGGCTATCTTCTACAATCGGGCAGGATTTCCAGAGGAGGAACTGGAACAACAACCCAGCCACAAAACCTTCAACCTACAATCTGTCCTTCCTACAAGATGTTCTGGTGTAAAGGCGATGCAGAAACTGTGGCAGTGACCAACCCATGATTGGGCCAGGTTGAGACCCATGCCAGGAGAGGGAGCCCATCTATGATATCCTTGAAAACTTTGAACTCGGAAATCCCTACTGCTAAGGGTAAAGTCACTCTTATTAAAATGCATGCCAGTTAGCCTTGTAATGTATAAAGTAGTCATCAAATATCATTAAAATATCTTGAGAAATAGTTCATATATCCTGTTTGAAAAATCATGAGTGACTGATGGATAATGGACTGATGGCTAATATGCTTTTTCAGGATCGGAAGCTAAAAACATTTATCATGAATCTTGATTTTTTTTGTCTTTTAATTTTTTTAATTTTTTTCTTTATTAACTTGAGTATTTCTTATTTACATTTTGATTGTTATTCCCTTTCCTGGTTTCCGGGCCAACACCCCCTCCTTCTCCCCTTCTGTATGGGTGTTCCCCTCCCCATCCTCCCCCCATTACCGCCATCTCCCCAACAATTACGTTCACTGGAGATTCAGTCTTGGCAGGACCAAGGGCTTCCCCTTCCACTGGTGCTCTTACTAGTCTATTCATTGCTACTTATGAGGTTGGAGCCCAGGGTCAGTTCATGTATAGTCTTGGGTAGTGGCTTAGTCCCTGGAAGCTCTGGTTGCTTGGCATTGTTGTTCATAAGGGGTCTCGAGCCCCTTCAAGCTCTTCCAGTTCTTTCTCTGATTCCTTCAATGGGGTCCAGTTCTCTGTTCAGTGGTTTGCTGCTGGCATTCGCCTATGTATTTGCTGTATTCTGGCTGTGTCTCTCAGGAGAGATATACATCCGGCTCCTGTCGGCCTGCACTTCTTTGCTTCATCCATCTTGTCTAATTGGGTGGCTGTATATGTATGGGCCACTGTGGGGCAGGATCTGAATGGGTGTTCCTTCTGCCTCTGTTTTAATCTTTGCCTCCCTATTCCCTGCCAAAGATATTCTTGTTCCCCTTTTAAAGAAGGAGTGTAGCATCCACATTTTGATCATCCATCTTGAGTTTCATGTGTTCTGTGCATCTAGGGCAATTCAAGCATTTCAGCTAATAGTCACTTATCAATTAGTGCATACCATGTGTGTTTTTCTGTGATTGGGTTACCTCACTCAGGATGATATTTTCCAGTTCCAACCATTTGCCTATGAATTTCATAAAGTCATTGTTTTTGATAGCTGTGTAATATTCCATTGTGTAGATGTACCACATTTTCTATATCCATTCCTCTGTTGAAGGGCATCTGGGTTCTTTCCAGCTTCTGGCTATTATAAATAAGGCTGCTATGAACATAGTGGAGCATGTGTCTTTGTTATATGTTGGGGCATCTTTTGGGTATATGCCCAAGAGAGGTATAGCTGGGTCCTCAGGTAGTTCAATGTCTGATTTTCTGAGGAACCTCCAGACTGATTTCCAGAATGGTTGTACCAGTCTGCAATCCCACCAACAATGGAGGAATGTTCCTCTTTCTCTACATCCTTGCCAGCAATTGCTGTCACCTGAGTTTTTGATCTTAGCCAGAACATAAATTGCAATCTTTGTATATTGCTTATGTTTTTATTTTTTCCTTTCCCACGTATCACTAATGAAAACTGAGAACTAATGAGAAAACTGACAAAGGAAATGACTATAGCTTGTTAACTGACACCCAGGTGCACCTAGGAGACTACAGGTAAACAATCAGAGTTGGCCCCATATGCTTGGCTCTACTAAATCATTCTGGGTTGAAATAGCTAGAAACATGTCCCTTAGTCTTAGACATTTATCGCATCCCACAATTTATGATCATATAATTAAATAGTTTTAAGAAAAAAAGAGAAAATTTAACACAACCTTGTCTATGATGTTCCAACTTAAGGTACTTACTGGGTCTGAAGTTGATAATTTATTATTTTACATTGAGTCACCTGGTTTCTACTTGTTTCTAAGCTGGTCCATAAATCACCAGAATGGAAAAGCTTTTCGCAGTCTTCATACTCTTCCATGCCCTACAACACACCCCCATGGGCATTACACATGACTTCTAGACACTTTTCTCTATGAAATCAATGTTCATTATGGAAAATTAACAAGGGCCAAAGAGAGGCTTTAATAGATTGCTGATAGTGATATAGACTTGAAATTTTTTCACATGCAGCCAACACTGACATCTTGAGTTATTTCCAGATGTTCCACATGGTCAAAGGAAAGAACTAACTTCTAAGGCATCCCTTTAACCCTGAGGGATGCATGTACATTCACAATAAATGAAAATTCAATGAAAAGCTTTAAAAAATAACAAAATTGAAGCAGGGAAATACCAGCTTGAAGAGGAGCTGCTGTGTGTACTTTAGCCACAGTGAATATTTCTCCAAAGAAAAGCAGTGCTATAAAAGGTCATCTCAGGAGTCACTGCGCTTGGTTACAAAGGCCAACTTTCAGAGTTCATAAGTTTGGAATATGAAAATAGAGGGCTCCTTCCTAAATATAGTCAACATCTTAATATAGATCTCATTTTAGATCTCCTTTCCCATCCCCACTCTTTCGATGATTGCTCTGTATTACTCTTCTGCAGTTTGCTGGGTGTGGGAAAACCTGTACCAGAGAATATTCCTACAGATCCATAGTGAACCATGTGGGAAAATGTGCTTTGCTAGACTGTATACTTGACATACTTAATCTCCTGAAAATCTATAAGTAATAAATTATAACTAGGAAGATTTTTTAAGAATTGCTTTTATTGGAAGATTAAATTATTGGAAGATTAAATTATAGAAAAGCCCAGATAAATTTGCAATGGTCTTTAGATTAATGTCATTTAAAGGCAACATGCATAAGAAGAAGATAGTAGAGATTTTTTAAATGTAACAGTGCTGAGCCATTGGAATCAGAAATTCTGATGAAGGGACAGGACATATTTTATTTTACAAAAAGCTACAGATGTTTTGTTATTTGGAATACACTGTGACGAAGAAACCAAGTTTTCCTTACCAAAACAATATCTTTCCTTCACTTCATTTTTCCAATAGTAGTTTTAACAAACTTTCTTGGTTAGTGAATGGGAACAGTAAAGGTAGAAACATTTCAAACTTCTGTAAGTTTATTTTCACTTTAAACTGTTTCCATAGTTGATCTATATTTGGTTCATATTTTTCCCATTTTATAGGAAAGATTGCCTTAGTATATGTTTATGTGAAAATAAAAAAAAATAGTCTTTAGTTTCAGAACTGGTGATATCCCTGGTGTTGAACCAGCTATTCCAGTAATTCCACATCTCATTTCTTGTTGTGAAAATGGAGTAATAAATCAAATAGTGCATTGATATATGTATTTTACAAAGAAGTGTATGTCGAGGGATGTGTAAGATAACAAAAGTGATACCATCCTTTAACTGCTCTCAGTTCTCCTCCTCAGTACTATTCACAAGAAAATCCAAGTGCCATCCCCAATAATATATATGTTTATGGTGCCACGTCTTATTCAGAAGAATTAAACTGCAGTTGTGCAATTTTCAATTTCAATTTGCAATGGAAATACAGCCACTAATAATACCTTGACAATTATTGACCTCAAGTCATGTAAACAAAAGGCAGCACTCTTTCTATAAATGAGGAACATAAGTATATAGCAAGATTTACAAAGGATGGATCTTAGAATCAAACCTTACCTTGGTGCCTTTTGTCTACCTATTAATCTGCCCCAAGCATTTCATATGTGATGCTTCATAATCCATAAGTACTTTTGTGGGTTCAGATTTCTAAGATACATCTGTGTCTATTCATTAGGATTCTCTAGCTTGGCTATACAGTATTTTGACAAGGAAAGTTAAAAGGGAAGTTGTTTGAAGAATTATAGCAGTATGTCCAGATTTGAACATTCCTATCCTTTGCTGCACACTTGGCAATCAAAAAGCTGACTTGTGTAAGGAAGTGAAAGACCCCAATATATGTAATGGCTTGGTAATACTGGGATTCCTTTCCATGTTTGAAGATTATAGTAAAAGTGGCCTTAGGTAAATTAAACTAGAAGAAGGATGGCACTTCTTCAGATGGACATACAGTTTGTAGGTAAAGAAGCACCACAGCCCAGCTTCTTCAGCTTCTAGCACCCATGAAATCCCCACCCCCAAACCATCATGGACACCTTGGCTCATAAACTTTACTTTCTCTTTTTCTGCTGAATGACTTTGCAAATTTGATCTGATTTATAAAACAGAGCTACATATGATGATTACCTTAAGTATAACCCAGACCTATTCAATTTGAGTTTCGAAAGACATTGATGGATGACTTTTACTGCAGCAGATTGTATTCATTCAAGGAATAAAAACAAGACAAAACAAGCAAAATCAAAACAAAACCTGCTTCTCATGTTCCATTGTAAATGTCCTTTTCTGATTATAGTTACTTTGAAGTACCCAGTACAGGATACTGTTTTTTACATTATGCTGTGTACTCAACAGTGAAGTGATTTCCCTGATGATATTAGTGTTGGCATATTAGTATTTAAATTCGAAGCCAAAACAATGAATGTGTGAAGGAGAGATTTAACACCTTCCAACTTCTTTTTTCATAACAGCATATCATAGAAAAACAGCAGCATTTGTGCAAACATATGTTTCCCTTGTCAAACTTCCATCCAGTGGGTCTTGTTTTGACCTTCAATTAACATTATGAGTCTTAGTCCCCCAAAACCATCTTAAAGGAAAATGTGCATTGTGGAATACTTGGAAAAGTTTCAGTCATATGATCTTTTTGTAACTCTGTCTTTATCTTGTGTGTGAAGGAGCAATAGACGGAGACACAGAGAGACAGAGAAAGGGGGAAAAGCTCAGTGTCAACTAAAAGGCTTTGCTGAAATATATTGGAGGATTTTAAGCAGATATATACTTTAGACTCCAAACTGTGTGTCAACAAATAGACTGGATATTGGGAAGTGTTTTCTAACTTCTAAGATAAACAATCCAAGCTAATATACTAAGGAGTACTGACTTCTTTATAGATAGATAGATGATAGATAGATAGATAGATAGATAGATAGATAGATAGATAGATAGATAGATAGAGATGGAGATAGAGATAAATATTTAGAAGGCAATTTCATGCTATGTTCTTATATCAAAATAACTGTAGTAGGTTCTCCCTTATGGTGTATGACATCCCTAGAAACAAGTAAAGAGTAATAGTTTTTATTTCCATTCTGTGCTGTTGATCTTAAATACAACAAAAGCTGGTTGGATACTGTTACATCTTTGACATTACTCATGCATCTATAGGCTTATTTTCAATGTCATAGCTATTAGTTTTCAAAGACCGGTAAGACTGTTGATAACTTTCCTCTCTACCAGCCTTTGTAACACCTGAGAGCACTATTGAAAGTAGCCAACAGTGAAGGAGTGTAGGCGAAAATTTTTTGCAACCTACTTTTAATAAGGAATCAACCTCTCCTCTAGATCACCATCAAGCACAGGTAGTGGAAAAGAAAGTTATTACAATGCAGGGGAAGTAGTAGACCTGTTCAGCAATAAATCTTTGGGGGCAAGCTCCATCTTCTTTGGCAGCAGGAATATACACCAGTCTGAAGGGATATATATATATCCATATATATATATATATATATATATATATATATATATATATATATATATATATATATCAATGAGGCTTTCACTTTTCATCAGAGAAACTTCTTCCTTTTCCATTGCTGTTAGTTAACAGAGAAACTCAAAACGCAGAGAATATGAAATCTGTGGAGTGTTCCTTCCAAAATGGAGCATCTGTATCCACCTAAACCTGTATGCTTACAGAGCATGATGTAAGAGCGAGCAGATAGATTGTAAAGTCACAGATTGGTGAAAATTGCTTTGAAATAGTGTCTTTTAGGTATTCAAGGGCATTGTATTTTTAAGTTCCAAGTAGGGTAGTTTCAATTAGCATTATTACTTTGCTAAGAAAGGGGTTCACCAAACCTCAGGCTTCTCTGGAAACTACTGGGAGTTAATATGTGCTGGAAAAATAAAAATCCCTTTTCTTCCGGGATGCAACTTCTATACTTTGTATTCTTAAAGGAAGATGTTTATTAATTTATTTTATAGCCTAGGCAAAATTAATATAATTTTTATTAATAGAAAATATTAAATCCAAATTTCATTATAAGTTGTTAAATTTCTTTAAACTTCCATCAGAACTTCATGAAAAAATCAAGTGTCAAAAATTAAATGTTTTTTTGAGAAAAGTTTATATATTCCTAGGTCTTTTTGAAATTAAAAATAAATCATGTGGCAAAAATATGTTAATTCCTAATATCTTCTTTAGTATTACTGTACTCAAATTCAGGAAAAAATTAAATTTTTTACATGTTCGATTTGAATAAAAAACTGTTCCTGAAATTTTCTGTCTGTAATCTCATTCCATAGAACTTGAATTTAATTTTGGGGGAATTATATATATATAATTGAAAACTCCTCACTGTCAACTTAATCACTGACTGGAGGTATTATCATTTTACTAGCTGTCAGCTGTCAATCATCCCCACTTGCTAATTATTTAAAGCATAATTTTTTGGGTTTTCTCCTTAATCAATTCCTTTAAACATATAATCCTTTACAACTGGTGTTAGTACAGCTTATATATCCATTATTTCTTCTGTAAGGCAAACATTGGTCATTCTAAATTCATATAATAATGTTCTAAATTGGCAAACACATCTTCTATTTTATTAAATCTTTATGTCTGGGACATTGCAGTTAATAATCACGATATAGACATATGTGAATATGTACACATCTAGAAGGATGGAAAAATGGAGAGCCTAAGGAAGAAAAGAAAGTGAATGTATGACATGAAAAGTGAAGAAAAAGGGACAGTGTAAGGGGAATTTAGAAAAAGTAGGTTCCTACTATTTAATTTCGTTGTTTATTTTAATATCCTAATCCAGAGTGTGCTGTTTCATTTTAAAAAATAAATATCTACAAACAAGGCTTATTGAACCCTAGTTGTGTCCCAGATACTAAAGTAGATGGATTCCAGAATTTTTTTTCAACTATACAAATTTTCAATGGATGCTATTGTTTTTTAAAAATGTTTTATAGATTTTCCTATAATATTGTTTATCCATATATGAGTCATTTTCAAGTTTGGTACATGATAGCAGTCAAGTAAAAGTTAAAATCATTGGTGTTTGGATCAGATAAATGTCAGCTTTCAGAGAAGAGCCCATTTTATCAACTTTACCTGTAATGAGAGGAAGACTGAGATTTGCAATATTTTTTGTTTGTTTGTTTTAATTAAATTTTGTTATTCACCCTCCAACCTAATATCAGTCCTTCCTTTCTTCCCAGTACCTCCCGCAAGTTAAGTTCATCCAGGGGAAGTCTGCCTCTGGATGTCAACTCCCCCAACAAACCTCCCCACCTTCACACTGCCCAACAAGTTGCCGTGGGAATAGACACATCCTCTCCAACTGAGACCAGACAAGGCTGTTCATTTAGGGGTAAGGTATCCACAGGCAGGTAGGTAGGCAACAGACTCATGCTCTAGTCATTTATGGAACCTGCATGAAGATCAAGCTGCACATCTGCTACATATGTGCAGGGAGCCCAGGTCTAGCTCATGCTTGCTCTTTGGTTGGTGATTCAGTCTCTGGGATAACTAATTTGGTTAGTTATCTCTGTTGGCCTTCCTTTGGACTCTCTGTCCTCTTCTGGTTCCTCAATCTTTCTCCCAACTATTCCTTATGATTTCCTGAGCTTCATCTACTGTTTGGATGTGAGTCTCTGCTTCTTTTTTCATTGGCTATTGGATTGGGGTCTCTCAGACGACAGTTATGCTAGGTTTCTGCCTGCAAGCAAAACACAGTATCACTAATTGTATCAGGAATTGGTTCCTGCCCATGGGATGGGTTTCAGTTCCTAGATGTTTCTCAGTTGAAGCATGGATACAGAAAATGTGGTATATATATACAAAGGAATACTATGCAGCCATTAAAAACAACAAATTAATGAATTTTCTTTGCAGATGGGTGGAACTAGAAAATATCATCCTGAGTTAGGTAACCCAGACCCAAAAGGACACACATGATATATACTCACTTATAAGTGGGTATTAGTTATAAAGTACTCGATAATCAGCCTATAATTAACAAGCCCAAAGTCCTAAACAAGGAGGAAGGCACAAGCAAGGATGCTTGACTTTCAGTTAGAATGGAAAACAAAATAGATACCAGGGTCAATGGAAGGAAAAGACCTGGTGGAAAAGTAGATGGAAAGGAAAGTTAAATGGGGGATAATATGATCATTTATAGGGAGAAAAGTGGAAAGAGAAGCCATGTCTGCTGGGGAGTTGGGGAAATCTCTAGGACGTGCCAGAGACCTGGGATGGGGAGAGTCCCCAGATGGTCTAAGGGGGTGATTCTAGCAGAGATTCCTAGCAGTGTGGATATAGATCCCTAAGTGTCCACTTTCTGTAACCAGGTAGGTCTCTTAGTTGAAGGATGAAGACAGAAACCCATCCACAAATCCTTCGACCTCAAATGTTTCCTGCCTGCAAGGTATACAGGGACAGATAAAGAGCAAGAGTCTGAGGGACGGGCCAACCCACGAACTGCAGTAATTTTAAGAGTGAAGCATACACTTGAAGCAAAGACATGAGAGTTGGAAGCCAGTTTTATGTTACCTACGAATGGCGGGAGGTTGAGTTCATGTTAATGACTGTTAATGCTAATTAATGTTAATGAGTTAATGATCAATGTGATATAAACAATGGAACCTACTTTGTCAAAAATGTTTGTGCTTTGAATAAGAAGACTCCCCCATAGAGTAATTTATTTTAATACTTTGTCACCAGGGAGTGGAACTCCTTGATAGCATTAGAAAGTTTAGAAATAATGAGCTTTTGGAAGACCTGTGTCATTGAAGGTGGCTTCCAGCAACTACTTTAATTTCCACTGGCATCAGTGATACTTTCTATAAAGATGATAATGGACTAAACTGCTAAAATTATAATTAAGCCTCAACTAGATGCTTTCTTTTATGATAAGGTGTGTGTTGAGACAGGATCTTTTTCTGTAATCCAAGAAATCTTCAATCCTACTCGTTTTATCTGTCAAGTGGTAGAATTACAATTGCGAGTCACATGTCCTTACAGAAAGCAACCACCATATCCACATGTCTACCCTGCTCAGCTCCTAGAACAAAACCTGATAAAAATTTGTTGCAACAAGAAACATCTGGACTAATTACACTGCTCTACAAGTTTCCTTATTTTATAGATAATTATCCACAGAAAAAATATTATAAGAATAATTGCAGTAAGTCATGTATTACCTGCCTTTATTATAGTTTTTATTCCTGTTAACATGAGAAAACTCTGGTGATGTGATCACAAAAGATATTGCATAAACTGAGATCTAGACACTCTAGTCACCAATTTGCTTCACCCTTTTTATCTGTTTCTCTTTTTAATGATTTAATTTAACCACCATGATCACTACACCTCTCCTGTCATTTCCAGATAAACTCTGTAAATTCATATTGTGACATGATATATAGAAATATTTTTTCTCCCTGTGATCTTCAAAAACACAAATATTTAAATCATGAATTCTTGTGTACTACAGTTACCTTTACTTAGCCCTCTATCAACAATTATTCATGTATGTGAACTGAACGCACTCTTTGGTATGGAGTTGATGTCTTACTTCTTTCTGTTCAAGCCTTCAGTTCCTTTCATTTTTTTGTAAATTCAAAAATCATTGCTTTAATTCGTAACCCTTTGATTTGTTTTTGAATATTATTGTGCTTGATACATATGGATAATCAGTATATATTCATGAAATCAATAAGCATTCTAAAATCCAGATAAATCAAGTTAGTCCACCAAAAATAAAAATTAAAGGATGAGGGGGTATTGTCACCTCAGCTGTTCTGTGAGGGAAAGTTAATTATCTATAAGGTGTACACCATGGAAGGTTTATGGTGTCCCCAAAAGTATATAGGAAAAATAAACTGAACTTAATAGATAAAAGGAAGAGGAGGAGGAGGAGGAAGAGGAGGAGGAGGTGGCAGTGGCAAAATTGCATAGGTAGGAAAAGCAGCAGACCTAGGAGAAGTTAGAAGAAGGGGTAAATTTGATCAAATACAGTGTATTTAATTCTCAAAAAGCTAATAAATTTGGGGACCAGGAGAATTTAGTGAAAGCAGTTACAAAAGAGAAAAATTTCCCTTGCTTCAGATCCAGCAACATTTATTCAAACTCAGAAACAGTTCGGTGTTATGGAGGTCTCTGCTGTGGTATGATAATCCACTTAACCTCACATTAAAAGCTCACAGATTCTTTTCATCTTGCAAGTGAGAATGCAGCATAAAACAGTTTTCAGGACTATTGATGTACCAAAACTGAAACCAAACAACACATAAAATGCTACATGGAAACCCTGGAGATTCTATAGTTATTTATGTGTTAGCTTTCAAACCTCAGTCTGCCAATGATGATTTCTAATAAACTCGAGAGCAATACATTGTCACTATCTTATTCCCACTACAGAATTTCTTAAGATAGCCTATGGAGTAATAGTAAAATCTGGCCACCATAGAAATCAAATATGCTCAAGATTGTTTTTAAGTGATTCTTCCCCTAAATCTTTGATCCAGTCTAAATTACTATTAGTAGGCTTTAGAGATGGCTCGGTGGTTAAGGACACTGGCTGTTCTTGTAGAAGACTGAGATTCAATTCCCAGCACCCACGTGTGGGCTCACACTTGTCTAACTATAAATTCAGGGAGTCTGATGCCTTTCTTCTGGCCTCTCCAGATCCAGGCATTCATGTGGTGCACACATGCAAGCATATTGTCCATGCATAAAAATAAAAGTAATCATAAATCTAAATTACTATTAGTGATAGAAATAGACTGAATGACCATATAACTACACTCTCAAACACGTTATTTATTCAATTGTAGTGAAAAATCACAAACTTCTCTTTTTAAACATTCTCTGCTATTCTCTTTCATAGCCTCTGCTGTCTGTTTCCCTTTGAATTCAAATGGAAGCAACTTCCAAATAAAACAACTTCCAAAGTCATCATTTTTAGCCCTTTGTCAATTGTCACTTACCATTCAAACCAAGAGGAATAAAATTACCACTAAAATCACTTATAAAATCCTGGGAATGTAGTCACAGATACAGTGAGAAGGAAGAAGAGCAGAGACACAGAATTAAATAGGAGACTCCAAGCAGTGTGAAATGGCAAAGGTCATACAGTTGTGAAATATTTAAAGTATGATTTTTGACTCTAACTTCTTCAGATAGTCCTTCTAAAAGTAGCTACTGTGCATTTAGTTTTTTGATTATTATATGGCAAGAAGATTTTCTTTTCTGACCCAATCTTTTTGGTGTTCTACAGGATTCTTATACATTTATGGTCATTTCTTTCTGTAGGTTGGAGAAGTTTTCTTCTATTACTTTGTTGAAGATGTTTTCAGGTCTTTGAGCTGGGAATCTTTGCTCTCCTCTCTTCCAATTATTCCGAAATTTGTTCTTTTCATTGTGTCCTAGGTTTCTTGAAGGTACTGCATTATGAGTATTTTATATATGAGTATTTTTGACTTTTCTTTGACTGTTGTATCAATATCTTCTAGGAATCTTCTACACTTGAAATTCTCACTTTGCTTCCATTTTTATTGGATATTTTCTTTATCCCATTTCAAATGTTATCCCCCTTCCGAGTTTCCCATCCAGAAACCCCCTATTCCGTCTGTCAACCCCTGGCCTCCATGAGGGCGCTCCACCACCCATAACCCACTTCTTGCCGCCTCCTCGGACTGGCATTTACCTACCCTGGAGCACTGAGCCATCACAGGACCAAGGGCCTTTCCTACACTGATGCCCAGCAAGACCCATCCTCTGTTACATATGGAGCCATGGGTCGCTTCATGTGTACTATTTGGTTGGTGGTTTAGTCCCTGGGAGCTCTGGGGTGATGGTTGGTTGACATTGTTGTTCTTCCTATGGGGTTGCAACTTTCACCTGTCTCAGTCTTTGCTCTCAGTCTTTGCTCTAACTCCTCCATTAGGGAACCCATGCTCAGTCCAATGGTTGGCTGCAAGCATCCCCCTCTATATTTGTCAGATTCTGGCAAAGCCTCTCAGGAGACAGCCATATCAGGGTCCTGTCAGCATGTACTTCTTGGCATCTGCAATATTGTCTGGGTTTAGTGGCTGTATATGGGGTGGATCCCCAGGTGGGGCAGTCTATGGGCGGCCTCTCCTCAGTCTGTGCTCCACACTTTGTCTCCATATTTTCTCCTGTGAGTAATTTTGTTCCCCCTTCTAAAAATGATTGAAACATCCACACTTTGTTCTTCCTTCTTCTTGAGCTTCATGTGGACTATAAATTTTGTATACGGTATATTTATTCTGAGCTTTTGGGCTAGTTCCACTTATCAGTGAATAAATATCATGTGGTTTTTTTTCTGATTGGGTTACCTCACTCTGGATGATATTTTCTAGTTCCATCCATTTGCCTAAGAATTTCATGAAGTTCGTTACTTTTAATAGCTGAGTACTCCATTGGGTAAATGTGCATTTTCTATATCCATTCCTCTGTTGAACCACATCTGGGTTCTTTCCAGCTTCTGGATATTATAAACAAGGCTGCTATGAACATAGTGGAGCATGTGACCTTGTTATATGTAGGAACATCTTTAGGGTATATGCCCACAGGTGGTATAGCTGAATCCTCAGGTAGTACTATGTACAACATTCTGAGGAACCATCAGACTGACTTCCAGAGTGGTTGTACCAGCTGGCAAACCCACTAGCAATGGAGGAATGTTCCTCTTTCTCCACATCCTCACCAGCATCTGCTGACACATGAGTTTTCAATCTTAACCATTCTAACTGGTGTAAGGTAGAATCTCAAGGTTCTTTTTGATTTGCATTTACCTGATTACTAAGGATGTTGAACAGTTCTTTAGGTGCTTCATGGCCATTCAATATTCCTCTGTTGAAAATTCTTTGTTTATCTCTGTACCCCATTTTTTAAAATGGGTATTTGATTTTCTGGAGTCTAACTTCTTGAGTTCAATACCCTTTCATGATAAAAGTCTTGGAAAGATCAGGAATTCAAGGCCCATACCTAAACATAGTAAAAGCAATATACAGCAAACCAGTAGGCAACATCAAACTAAATGGAGAGAAACTTGAAGCAATCCCAGTAAAATCAAAGACTAGACAAGGTTGCTCATTCTCTCCCTATTTATTCAATATAGTACTCAAAGTCCTAGCAAGAGCAATGAGACAACAAAAGGAGGAAAAATTAAAAATATCACTGTTTGTAGATGATATGATAGTATACTTAAGTGACCCCAAAAATTTCACCAGAGAATTTCTACAGCTGATAAACAACTTCCGCAAAGTGGCTGAATATAAACAAATCATTAGCCTTCCTTTGTACAAATGATAAATGGGCTGAGGAAGAAATTAGGGAAATGACACCCTTCACAATAGTCACAAGTAATATAAAATATCTTGGTGTGCCTTCAACCAAGCAAGTAAAAGATCTGTATGACAAGAACTTCAAGTCTCTGAAGTAAGAAATCATAGAAGAACTCAGAAAATGGAAAGACCTTCCATGCTTATGGGTTGGCAGTATTAACATAGTAAAAATTGCCATCCTACTAAAAGCAATTTATAGATTCAATGCAATCCTCATTGAAATTCCAATTCAATTCTTTATACAGTTAGAGCAATTTCCAATTTCATTTGGAAAATCAAAAAAACCCAGGATAGGAAAAAACTATTATCAATAATAAAAGAACTTCTGGGAGAATCATCATCCCTGACTTCAAGCTGTATTACAGAGCAATCATGATACAAAGTGTATGGTATTGGTACAGAGACATGCAGATAGCTAATGAATAGAAATGAGGAGCCAGGAATGAATCCACACACCTATAGTCATTTGACCTTTGACAAAGCTGCTTAAACCATCCAACAGAACAAAGACAGCATTTTCAGCAAATGATGCTGGTTCAACTGGTGGTCAGCATGCAGAAGAATGCAAATTGATCCACTTGTATCTCATTGTACAAACTTCAAGTCCAAGTGGATCAAGGACCTCCACATAAAAGCAGATACACTGAAAATAATAGAAGGGAAAGTGGGGAAGAGCCTCAAACACATGGGCACAGGGGAAAATTTCCTGAACAGAACACTAATGATTTATGCTCCAAGATCAAGAAGTGACAAATAGGACCTCATAAAATTGCAAAGCTTCTGTAAGGCAAAAGATACTCTTAATAGAATAAAAAGGCATCCAACAGATTGGGTAAAGATCATTACCAATCCTACATCTGATAGAAGCTAATATCCAATATATATATATATATATAAGAAATTGCTTCTTGTATCTCTACTTTTTGTTGGTGTTGCTTATATCTGTAATTCCTGACCACTGTCCCAGGTTGTCCATTTCTAGGTTTGCCTCCATTTGTGTTTTCTTTATTGTTTTTACTTCCATTTTTAGGTCTTGAACCATTTATTCAATTCCTTCATGTGTTTGATTGTGTTTTCCTGTATTTTTTAAGGGATTTATTTGTTTCCTCTTTAAGGGCGTCTATATCTTTACCTGTCTTTTCCTGTATTTCCTGCACTGAGTTGTTTACATCCTCCTTAAAGAACGCTATTATCTTCATGAGGTAGGATTTTAGGTCAGCTTCCGGGTCTTTAGGTGTGTTAGTGTATTCAGGGCTTATTGTGGTGGGAGAGCTGGGTTCTGCTGATCTTAAAGTGTTTTGGTCTTGAGCACTAGTTGTCCCTGGTGTTAGCTTGTCTGGGTGTCTTGTCTGGAGCCTGCCTCTTGTGTCCCTCGGTTTCTGCATGTTCTATGGTAGGCCTGTGTCCCTGGCTGTAGCAGCCCTTCTGTGAGTCTTTGAATTGTGTGTCTTCAGAGGGGAATGTACACCAGTGACCTCTTACCCTGGCTGGAGTGTTCTCCTTAGAGGCCTCCAGACTGTGTGGGCTTTACCAGAAAAGACAAGCTGCTGATCTGTTGTGTTGGCTGCAGCAGATCACTTGGGAAGCCTTCAGACTGTTGGGTCTTCGGAAGAGTAGGCAAGCTGTTGCCCTGAGTGCAGCTGTTCTTCTGGGATGCCTTTAGACTGAGGGATCTGTTGCCCTGTATGCAGCAGAACTCCTAGGAGTCCTTCACCCTGTGGTATCATCAGAGGAACAGACAAGTTGGTGATCTACTCTGGCAGAAGGCGAGGACCGGAAGGGGAGTGGAATTTGGGGGGGTAGGGTGTTTGGGGGGATGATTGGTCCTGAATCTACTGGGCTGCTCTGGATTCCCAGGGGTCTTGGCTATTTGTGAGTGTTTTCCTATATAGACTTTAGGGTATAGGATAATTTTCAATTTGTTTCTAAACTGGTCTCCAAATACTTAGTCATCTTTTTAATAAATATAACTATCTCTGAATTCTAATTATACTATGGTAGCAGAATAAAATAAAAACAAAAAAAACAAAAAAAAAAACAAACAAACCAAGCACTGGCAACCGCGTGCGCGCGCCCCCCCCCACACGTATGCATGCACAAATACAGTGAATATAATAAACAACACATAGAAACTCATGACATTGCAGACAGACCAAAACAGCATACCAGGGGAAAGGCAGCTGCTTCAACAAATGGTGATAGACACTATCCACAAGTAGAAGAATCAACTAAATCCTTTCTCTCAACATGCCTAAAAACATCTCTATACAGTAAATAAAATCAATATAAAACCTAAAATTAAGAAAGTCTTAATTGAGGATTAGGAGTGGACTCGGAGGAATCATAGCACATCTCTCTCGCTGCTAAACTATTGGCACCTGATGAATTCTAGGGGAGATAGTGATGATCTTCTGTAGTATATGAAATTGAAAAACAGAATATTACATTGGGCAGTTTCCAATCTGCAGTTACACAGATGCCTCTAGTTAAAACAGTGGGCGATAAAGCAAAACAGCTAGGCATGAATGTGGAGATTGTGGCCTTGGGAAGATTTTGAAAATGTCAATACAGACATAAAATTTAGTGAGGGAAGAAAGTTAACAAAATGTCCTAAATGCATAGGTGAAATTCTGAAAAAAATAATTTGATAATGGTAAAGGAGAATTCAAACATGAGGGAAATAGGAAAAAGAAAGAAGAAGAGAGAAAAAGAGATGGAGGAGTAGTCCAGAAAATTCTTCATGTCCACACTCTATGAAAGAAAGCAAATGCAGAGGATTCATGTTGTATTTTCCATGTTATATTTTGCTATAAGTCACTATATGGAGTGCATTTTCTATATGTTTTCATTTATTGACATACTTATTAAAAATAAGTATTATTTCTTCTTTATGGATTTTTTATAAATACTAACCAATTATGAATCACATTAACTCATCCATGCAAGCTTAGACATACATATGCTAAGACTTGCTGAACTGTGCCAGTTACTGCTTTACTTGCCTTTCTATTACATTAGACTATAAGCCTCTGGATACACTGTATCTGAAATAATAGTTCAGCAAAAAAATGACAGAAATGACAGCAAGGTATATAAAACAAGTGCCTTAGAGCTTAGACAGAATAGAAGAAAGAATTTTTAACACTACATGATAGAAGCATATTTGAGTTGAATTTTGAAATTCTCTGCATAGATTCTCTGACACTTTGGAACATCCTTTCAGTCCACAATATTCACTAGGGACCCACTAAGTGGGTTAAGAATGATGCATTATTTGGATTATAAAAGTGAGTAAAAACTGAGAAAATATTTACAAGGAAAATTAATGGTACTAGATATAAGCATAATCGATAGAAGATAGGTAATAGAAGATTGATAGATAATAAATATCTGACAGATAACAAATGGCAGTGACAGAGACATGGATAAATAATATATGAAAAATAGATGATTGATATTTGGAATATTCACTTAGAGAGAAATTTTATTTTCATCCCTACCATTATTGCTTAGTCATGCCCTCATTGTTTTTAACCTGAGCTTTCAACAGTCTAGTATTAAATCGGTGTCAAACGTAGCAGTCAATAGATTAATTTGTATGTGGACAACATTGAGGTTAAACTATAATATTTAAGAATCTTTGATGGTTCTAAATTAATATCCTTTAAGGGTTTTTATAAACCCAAGATAGGCATGTACACATTAAATTTTCATGGTGTGTGCACTTCCATCCATAAATGTTTCATGACTTATTACGAAGAAGGATTATAATGAACCATGACTTAGTAAAATTTATAGGGAAATTTCATAACATAACGTTTCTGATTTACTCTGCTCTGAAAATTATATTAGATAAAGTAAAGGTAAAACTGGTTAAAAGAATCAAATATTAAGTACATAGTTTGTGTGCCCAATCTCAGGTCTCATTTCCTGATATTTTAGGGATAAAAATATGATTTCCCATCTTTATTATTAGTATGCCCAATGCAACTTAAATTTAAAAAAAAACTTGGATTCATATCAGGAGCAAGGAATCATATGAAATGTAATAATAATGATAATAATATACAATGTCAAAATTAGTAATAAAGTTGTTACATGCCAAAGTGTTATTGTATACTACTATTTTGACAAATCTGTGCTCTATAAGTAAAGTGCTATCAGGATTCTATTCTGCCTAGACACTCTAAATGATAAGTAGACAGGTCTTTCATTGAGGAAAGATAAACAAATTCCCAAAGTAGCACAGGTGCTAAGTAATTGAGCAGAGATATAAATTAAAATCTCACAGCATCTGTCTTTATTCTATTTACTTCTCATTATTAGTATAAATATTTCCTGTTAGTTTAGTTAGCATTCAACCAGGATTGTATGTCTTATCAGTATGTGACTAAGTGAATATTTATATGTGTATACACGAATGTGGAGGACAGATGTTAACTTCACGTGTCATTTCTCAATATCTACCCATCTTGTTTTGATAAAAGTACCTTTAACTTATCTGGAATTTTTACAGAAGGTAAAGTTGGCTAACCAGTGAGCCTCAAAATTTCATGTGTCTCTGTATGCAACGATGCATGGCCATGCCTAGCACTCTTACGTAAGATTTGAAGATGAAATTTATGCTCTCACAATTTTGCAGCAAGCACATAGCACACTAAAGTGCAGCCACGTGATTACATTTCATAACCCTTCTGGGCATTGTTCTCTGCTTCTATAATTAGCATAGGAATAAATAGATTAAGTATTACTGTTTGATAGTTGCAAACTAAATATTAGAGAATACTTTAAAAGCAAAGAAAAACTCAAAGGAAAAAAAATCTCATAACCATCTCCTTAGAGGCAGAGAAAGCATTTGACAACATACAACAGCCCTTCATGTTAAAAGTATTGGAGACATCAGGAACTCAAGGCCTATACCTGAACATAATCAAAGCAATTTACTGTAAACCAACAGCCAATATCAAATTAAATGGAGAGATACTTGAAGCAATCCCACTAAAATCAGAAACAAGACAAGGATGCCCACTCTCCCCATATCTATTCAATATAGTACTCAAAGTGTTAGCTAGAAAAATAAAACAACAAAAAAAGATCAAGGGGATATAAATTGACAAAGAAGAAATAAAGGTATCACTATTTACTGAAGATATGTTAGTATACATAAGCAACCCCTAAAGTTCTACCAGAGAACTTAAGTTGATAAACAACTTTAGCAAAGTGGTCAGATATAAAATTAACTCAAATAAATCAATAGCTTTCCTTTATACAAATGATAAACAGGCTGAGAAAGAAATTAGGAAAACAGCTTCCTTCACAATAGCCACAACTAATATAAAATATCTTGGGTTAACTCCAACCAAACAAGTGATAGATCTGTATGACAATAATTCAAGTCTCTCAAAAAGAAATTGAAGAAGATCTCAGGAAATAGAAAGACCTCACATGCTCATGGATTGGCAGAATTAACATAGTAAAAATGGCCATCCTACCATAGGCAGTCTACAAATTCAATGCAATTCCCATCAAAATCCCAACACAATTCTTCAAAGACATGAAAAGAGCCATTCTCAAATTTATCTGGAAAGGCAAAAAACAAAAACAAAAACAAAAACAAAAACAAAAAAAACCAAAAAAAACCCCAAAAAACCAACAACAAAAACAACAACAACAAAAAAAACAAAAAAAAACAAAAAAACCCAAAAACAACAACAAAAAAAACCGAATAGCAAAAACAATTCTTAACAATAAAAGAACAACTAAGGAATCACCATCTCTGATCTCATGCTTTACTACAGAGCAATACTGATAAAAACTTCATGGTAAAACTGAGAAAGGGAATAACATTGGAAATGTAACTAAGAGATACCCAATTTTAAAAAAATGGAAGAAAATAAATTTAAAAATGAAAATTTTTATGTCAAAACATGTGAGGCAAGGACAGTGGGCACACATTTGTAATGCTAGCACTTGGGAGATGAAGACGGAAGCGTTAAAAAAAAACTGCCTGGTATTGGTCCAGAGACCGACAAGTTGATCAATGGAATAGAATTGATGACCTAGAAGTAAACACACACACACACACACACACACACACACACACACACACACACACACACACAATGAAGATCTTTGATCTTTGACAGAGAAGCCAAAAATATACAATGGAAAAAAAATAAAGCATCTTCAATAAATTGGTGCTGGTCTAACTGGCAGTCTGTATGTAGAAAAATGAAAATAGATCCATATTTGTCACCAATTACAAAGTTCAAGTCCTAGTGGATCAAGGACCTCTACATAAAACCAGGTACACTGAATCTATTAGAAGAAAGAGTGGGAAAGAGCATTTAACGCATTGGCACAGGGGGAAATTTCCTAAACAGAACTCCAATGGCCCATGTTCTAAGATCAAGAATTGATAATTGGGACACCATGAAATGGGAAAGTTTCTGTAAGACAAAGGACAAATCAGCAACCTACAGAATGAAAATATACTTCACTAACCCCGTATTCCATAGAGGTCTAATATCCAAAATATATAAAGAACTCAAGAAGCTAACCACCAAAAAAAACCAAACAACTTAATCAAAAAATGGGGTATAGAACTAAACAGAGAATTTACAACAGAGGAATCTTAAATGGCTGAGAATCTGGTAAAGAAATGTTCAAAGTCCTTGGTGATCAGAGAAATGAAAAGCATAACAACCCCAAGATTCCACCTTAAACCAATCAGAATGTCTAAGATCAAAATCTCAGGTGACAACACATGTTGGCAAAGATGTGGAGGAAGAGAAACATTCATCCATTGCTGGTGGGATTTCGAATTGGTACAACCACCCTTGAAATTAATTTGGAGGTTCCTCAGAAAATTGGTAATAGATCTACCTAAAGACCAGCAATACAACTCTTGGGAATATTCCCAAAAGATGCCCCACCATGCCATAGGGGCACATGTTCCACTATGTTCATAGAGGCCTTATTTGTGATAGCCAGAAGCTGAAAAACCCAGATATCCCACAACCAAAGAATCAATACAGAAAATGTGGGTCATTTGCACAATGGAACACTACTTAACTATTTAAGAGGATATCCTGAGTTTTGCAAACAAAGGTGGAACTAGAAAATATCATCCTGAGTGGTGTAACTCAGATACACAGGAGTTGCTTGGTATGTACTGACGAATAAGTGGATATTAGCACAAAAAAGTACAGAATACACAAGATACAGTCCACAAACTTGAAAAGGTCAATAAGTTGAAGGGCCCAAGTGAGGAGATCCCAGTCTCTCTTGGGAGAAAGAAGAAAGCAACCACAAGGTGGGAGGACCTGGGAGAGAAAGGAACGGGAGGGGGGAGAGGGGAACATGATTTGGTATTGCGTGAAGGAAAAAGACTGAAACCCTGAGGACCAGCAGAAAGAATGGAAACAGGAGGCTACGAGAGGAAGGAGGTTGGGAGGATCATCCAGAATGTACCAGAGACCTGAGAGGTGAGAGACTCTCAGGACTCAGAGGGGGAAACTCTAAATGAAATGTCCTACACTGGGAAAAGGGACTTTGTTGAGGGTGCTATCCCACATTCAAATCTTTGACCCATAATTGTTCCTGTCTGAAAGAACTGCAAGGGTGGAAATGGAGAAGAGTCTGAGGAAAAGGTCCGGGACAGGCCCAAAATGAGACCCAGCTCAACGGGAGGACCCAAGACCTGACACCATTACTGAGGCTCTAGGGCATTCACCAAAAGGGATCTATCATGACTGCCCTCCAAATTACCCAACAAGCAGCTGAAAGAGAAGAGCGACCCTGCAGGAGGACCAGTATTCTCAATTAACCTGGACCCCTACCCCCAAGATTTCTCCGAGACTGGATCACCAACCCAGCAGCATACACCAACTGAGTTGAGGCCCCCAAAACATATACAGCGGAAGAATCCCAGGTCTGGGTTCAGTCAAAGATGCACCTAACCCTCAAGACACTGGAGGCCAACAGGAGTTTAGAGGCCTGGTGGGGTGGGTGCGGAGGGGATATCCTCATGGAGACAGGGAGGCAGAGAGGAGGTGTGGGATGCAGAACAGTTGGAGGATGGACTACGATGGGAATAAATAAATAAATAAATAAATAAATAAATAAATAAATAAATAAATAAGTTTGTTTCAATGGTTAAATAAATAAATAAATAAATAAATAAATAAATAAATACAAAAGTTTCAATAGTTTAGACTCAGGAAGGCAAATGCGGAAACGTGCAATATTTGATTTTTATTTTGACTGTAAATTTAATTTTTTAAGACTCATTGGTTATTGTGTGAATAAGTGTGAAATGTTGATGCATTTGAAAATATGTAAATGAGAAAACTACATGCCTGGATGAAGTTGCACTGTACATCTGCTCAAAGTGTTAGAAAGATATATATTTTGGCAAACCATTTCAGTTTTTGCTATTGATTCATGTTATCCAAATTTTTCAGGATCATACCAACACTTATCAAATACGCTGTAAAAGAGACCTGAAAACTTCATAATTATACAATTATAGTAAACAGAATGCTGAAAGAAACTCTATTCTTTTTTTATAGGATATTTTTATTTACATTTCAAATGTTATCCCCTTTCACGGTTTCCCGACAATAAAACCCCTATCCCATGGCCCCTCTCCCTTATTCTATGAGGGTGCTCCCCACAACCAACCAACCACCCATTCCCACCTCCCTGCCCTGACATTCCCCTGAGTGCATACCATGTGTATTCTTTTGTGATTGGGTTACCTCACTCCGGGTGGTAATTTTTTTCTTTATATTTTTAAGGGGTACCATGACTTACTTAGATTTTATTTATTTTTTAATTTTTTATTTTTTCAGTTTCAGGGCTTCTTTATTTATTGGCTATTATTTATTTACATTTAAAATGTTATCACCTTTCCAGGTTTCTCATCCATAGCCCTCTATCCAATTCCTCACCCCATTTTATTAGGGTGTTCCCCTACTCCAACCACCCACCCTTCCCACCTCACCACCCTGACATTCCCCTACACTGGGGGTCCAGCCTTGGCAGGACAAAGGGCTTCTCCTCCCATTGATGCCCAACAAGGATATCCTCTGCTACATATGCAGCTGGAGCCATGCACCTGTCCATGTGTACTCTTTGAGTGATGGTTTAGTACCTGGGAACTCTGATTGGTTGTTATTGTTCTTGTGGAGTTGTAAGCCCCTTCAGCTTCTTCAACCTTTCTCTAACTCCTCTAATGGGGACTCAATTCTAGATTTAATGGTTTGCTGCTAGAATTCACCTCTGTATTTGTCTTGCTCTGGTAGAGTCTCTCAAGAGACAGCTGTTATCAAGTTCATGTTAGCATGCTCTTCTTGGCATCAGCAACATTGTCTGGGTTTAGTATGTACATGGGCTGCAAGTTTATGGGCTAGATCCCCAAGTGGGGCAGGCTTTGAATAACCATACCTTATGACTTTGCTCCAAGCTTTGCCTCCATATCTCCTCTTATGAATGTTTTTGTTCCCCTTTTTAAGAAGGACTGAAGCATCCATACTTTGGTTGTCCTTCTTCTTGAGCTTCTTGTAGATTGAGGATTGTATCTTGGATAATTTGAGCTTTAGGGCTAATATCTACTTATCACTGAGTGCGTACCGTGTGTGTGTGTGTGTGTGTGTGTGTGTGTGTGTGTGTGTGTGTGTGTGTGTAATTAGGTTACCCCACACAGGATATTTTCTACTTCCATCCATTTATTTATGAATTTCATGAAATCATTGATTTAATAGCAGAGTAGAACTCCATTGCATAGATGTACCTCATTTTCTATATCCATTACTTTGTTGTAGAGCATCTGGGTTTTTTCCACCTTCTGGTTATTATAAATAAGGCTGCTATGAACATGGTGGAGCATGTGTCCTTGTTATAGGTTGGAGCATCTTTTGGGTATATGCCCAGGATTGGTATAATTGGGTCCACAGGTACTACTATGTACAATTTTCTGAGGAGCCTGAAGATTGATTTCCAGAGTGCTTGGGCCAGCTTGCAGTCCCACTAACAATGAAGGAGGGTTCCTCATTTTTCACATCCTCACCAACATTTGTTGTCACCTGAGTTTTCTATCTTAGTCATTCTGGACTGGTGTGAGGTGAAACCTCAGGGTTGTTTTGATATGCATTTCCCTGAAGGAAAATCTATCTGATTTTATGTGAAGGTCCTTTATCCACTTGGACTTGAGCTTTGTACAGGGTGATAAGAATGGATCAATTTGCATCCTTCAGTATGCTGTCCTCCAGTTGAACCAGCACCATTTGTTGAAAATGCTATCTTTTTTCCATTGGATAGTTTTAGCTCCTTTGTCAAAGATCAAGTGACCATAGGTGTGTGGGTCCATTTCTAGTTGATGGATTTCCACATATTGAACTATCCCTGCATCCCTGAGATGAAGCCTACTTGATCATGATGCATGATCATTTTGATGTATTTTGGATTGGGTTTGTGAGAATTTTATTGAGTTTATTGTGTCCATATATATGAGGCAAATTGTTCTGTAGTTCTCTTTCTTTGTTGAGTCTTTGTGTGGTTTAGATACAAACATGATTTTTGCTTAATAGAAGGAATTGGGTAGTGTTTCTTCTGTTTATATTTTGTAGTGAAGTTTGGACAGTATTGGTATTAGGACTTCTATAAAGGTCTGATAGAATTCAGCACTAAACCCATCTGGTCCTGGACTTTTTTTTTGGTTTGGAGTCTTTTAATAACTACTTCAATATCTTTAGGAGTTATGGGTTGTTTAGATGTTTATTTCTGATCATTGTTTAACTTTGTTACCTAGTATTTGTCTAGAAAATAGTTCATTTCCTCCAGATTTTCCAGTTTTATTAAATATAAGCTTCCATGGTGGGATCTAATTTTTTGAATATCTTCAGATTCTGTTCTTCTGTCTCTCATTCATTTCTGATTTTGTTAATTTGGGTACACTCTCTGTGTCCTTTTTGTTGGTCTGGCTAAAGGTTTATCCATTTTGTTGTTTTTCTTTGAAAATGAGCTCATGTTTTGGTTGATTCTTTTTATAGTTCTTTTTGTTTATACATGGTTGTTTTCAGCCATGAGTTTGATTATTTCCTGCCATCTACTCCTCTTGGGTATATTTGTTTCTTTTGTTATAGAGCTTTTAGGTGTGCTGTCAAGCCGCTAGTGTATGCTCTCTCCAGTTTCCTTTAGGAGGCACTCAGGGCTGTGAGTTTTCCTCCTAGTACTGCTTTCCCATAAGTTTGGGTATGTGATACCTTCATTTTCATTAGATTCTAAAAAGTTTTTAGCTTCATTTGTTATATCTTCCTTGACCAAGTTATCATTGAATAAAGCATTGTTCAACTCCTATGTGTATATTGGCATGGAATTCTTTCAATCTTCTTGTATCTATTGAGGCCTGTTTTGTGACCGATCATATGGTCAACTTTAGAGAAAGTATATTCTTTTCTTTTGGAATGAAATGTTCTATAGATATGTTAAATCCGTTTGGTTCCTAACTTCTGTTAGTTTCTCTATGTCTCTGTGTAGTTTCTGTTTTCATGATCTGCCCATTGATAAGAGTAAGGTGTTGAAGTCTCCCACTGTTATTGTGTGAGGTGCAATGTGTGCTTTGAGCTTTAGTAAGGTTTCTTTTATGAATGTAGGTGCCCTTGCATTTGGAGCATAGATATTCAGGATTGAGAGTTCATCTTGGTGGATTTTTCCTTTGATGTATATGAAGTGTCCTTCCTTATCTTTTTTGGTAACTTCTGGTTGAAAGTAAATTTTATTCGATATGAGAATGTTTACTCCAGCTTTTCTTGGGACCATTTGCTTTGAAAATTGTTGTCCAGCCTTTTATTCTAAGGTAGTGTCTGTCTTTGTCACTGTGGTCTTTTTCCTGTATGCAGCAAAACACGGGTTCCTCTTTATGTGTCCAGTATGTTTGTTTATATATTTTTATTGGCAAATTGGGTTCACTGATGTTAGGAGGTATTCAGGAATAGTGCTTGTTATTTCAGGTTACTTTTGTTGTTAGAGGTGGAATTATTCTTTTGGGTCTGTTTCAAGAAGATTACTTTCTTGCTTCTGCTAGGTTGTATTTTCCCTCTTTGTGTTAGAGTTTTTCATCTATTATCCTTTGTAGGGGAGGATTTGTGGAAAGATACTGTGTAAATTTGGTTTTGTCATGGAATATTTTAGTTTCTCCATATATGTTAATTTATACTTTTGCTGGATATAGTAGTCTGGGCTAGCATTTGTGTTCTCTTTGGGTCTATATGACATCTGCTCAGGATCGTCTAGCTTCCATAGTCTCTTGGGGAAAATCTGGTGTAATCTGATGGGTTTGCCTTTATTTTCCCTTACTGCTTTTAATATTCTTTCTTTGTTTTGTGCATTTGGTGTTTTGACTATTACGTGATGGGAGAGATTTCTTTTCTGGTTCAACTTATTTGGAGTTCTGTAGGCTTCTTGTATTTTTTATGGGCATCCCTTTTTTAGGTTAGGAAAATTTTCTTCTATAATTTTGTTGAAGATATTTACTGGCCCTGTAAGTTGGAAATCTTTGTTCTCTTCTATACCTATTATCCTTAAGTTTGACCTTCTCATTGTGTCCTGAATTTCCTGGATCTTTTGGGTTAAGAGATTGCTGTGTTTTACATTATCTTTGATGGTTGTTTCCATGTTTTCTATGGTATCTTCTGCCCCTGAAATTTTTCTTTTATCTCCTGAATTCTTTTGGTAGTTCTTGCATCTGTGACTCCTGATCTCTTTTCTAGGTTTGCTATCTCCAGAATTGTCTCCCTTTTTCTTTTCTTTATTGTTTCTATTTCCATTTTTAGATCCTGAATGATTTTCTTCGATTCCTTCAACTCTTTGGTTGTGTTTTCCTGTAATTCTTTAATTGATTTTTGTGTTTCCTCTTTTATGGCTTCTACTTGTTTACCTCTGTTGTCCTGTATTCTTCTAAGGGAGTTATTTATTTTCTTCATTATCATGAGATGTGATTTTAAATCCCAATCTTGCTTTTCTGCTGTGTTTGTGTATCTAGTATTTTCTTTGGTTGGAGAGCTGGGTTCTGATGATGCCAAGTAGTATTGGTGTTTGTTCCTTAGGTTCCTGTGCTTGCCTCTCACTTCTGGTTGTCTCTGGTGTTAGCTGGTATTCCTGTCTCTGACAGTAGCTTGACACCCCCCCCCCTTTAAGCCTGTATGTCAGCATTCCTGTAGACCTGCTTCTTCCATGGGGATTTGGATATAGACAACTATGTTCCCTGGTCAGCTTGGGGCACAGGTAGAAACTGGAAGGGTCCTGTCCCAGATTGGTCCTTGGTTCGTGTGTCCTGAGGGTTCCAGGTGGGTCCCTCAGAGCAGAAGTTATGGTCTTATCTCTGTGCTCAGCTGTTTCAGAGCTCCTGATTACTGGCTCTCAGCTCAGGTTGCAGGCAGAGACTGGAAAGATACTCTCCCTGACTGCTCCTAGGGTTCTCTGTCCAGATTACTTATGAGGGTTCTTCTTTGGCTAGGAATGTGAGCAGAAATGGTGATCTCCCCTGAGCTCTCAGGATTGTCTGCACTTCTGAGAGTCCAGCTCTCCCCACTCATGGGATTTGGGTACTGAGAGCTGTGTAACCCAGTCAGCTTTGGCCACAGGTAGAAACTGGAAGCAAGAAACTATTCTGACAGTCACTTCTCAATGCTATCTTCTTTTCTTTTTCTTTCTTAAACATAACTTTTACTCAAATGTAAGATTTGGGGTTTTTTTAATTGAAAACAAGATTTTTTTCATAAAAAATATTCTTATTATGGTTTCTGCTCCCCCAACTCTTCCAATTCCTCTCTACCTCTTCACTCACCCAAATGCACATACCTTCTTGCTCTTTCTCCTAAGAAAATAAAAAGGGTAGTTAAAGTGGGGGAGGGGCGGGAAGGATACTGATTTTACAAAGATAAGAACAAAATTAAAAATTTCAAAAAACACCTATAGACACAGAGATATACACATTAACAGACATAACAATCCCAGAAAAACAAACAAACAAACAAAAAAACAGAAAGTATTACACATAAGCAAAGGACTGTTTTGTGTGCTTGTATGTATGTGTGTTTGTGTTTGTGTATGTTTGTGTCTGTATGAATCTGAAATGTATCTCTTCAAGATCTGAGAAGTATTATGTTGGTAATTTGATGAGGACTGTCGTGAATTTGTAGATTGCTTTTCATAGCAAAGCCATAGTTACTCTACTAATCCTACTGAACTATGAAAAATGGCCTATCTTTCCATTTTCTCATATTCTCCTCAGTTTATGTAATAATTCAATATGCAAAAGTTTTTCATCATATACTTCTTTCAGTTTCTTGATTAGAGTTACCCCAGGGTATTTTTTGAGGCTATTGTGAAAGCATTTTCAGTCTGTCTGCCACTTGTATATAAGAAAGATACTGTATTTTGCAAGTTAATTTTGTATCATGCAATTTAGCTGAAACTGTTTATTAGCTATAAGATTTTATTAATATATTTACCCATCCACCACATAAAAAACTGAAAAAAACTAACATAATCATTTTGTTAGATACAGAAAAATCCTTTGACACAATTCAGTACCACTTATGGTGAAAGTCTTGGGAAGGTTAGGAATATAAGAGACATGATTCACCATAACATAGGCACAGTACAGGAAGTGCATAGCCCATATCAACTTAATATAAAGAAATTCAGAACGGTCCCACTAAAGTCAGGAGCAAAATGAGTTGTCTATTCTCTCTATACTTACTCACTATAATACTTGAATTCTTAGCAAGTGCAATAAGACCACTGAAGGTCAAGAAGATACAAATTAAAAAGAAAGAGTAAGATCAATACAAATACATACACATACACACATACACCACACACACACACACACACACACACACACACACACACACACACACATTAATCTAATACAAACTAAATGACACAAAACAGTTTTCTTTTGATGAAATCTTTGTTTCAATCCCAAAATATGAAACCATAATTGTGGAAATCTGTCTGGCAGTTCCTCAGAAAATTGGACATAGTACTACCTGAGAACCCAGCTATATCACTCCTGAGCATATACCCAAATATGCTTCAACATACAATAAGGACACATGTTCTACTATGTTCATAGCAGCCTTATTTGAAATAGTCAGAAGGTGAAAAGAACCCAGATCCTTCAACAGAAGAGTGGATACAGAGAAGTTGTTATATTTACACAGTAGAGTACTACTCAGCTATTAAAACAATGACTTCATGAAGTTCTTAGGGAAATGGATGGAACTAGAAAATATCATCCTGTGAAAGGTAACCCAATCTCAAAAGAGCACACATGATATGGACTCATTGACAAGTTGATATTAGTCCAAAAGCTCAGAATACCAAAGATGCAATTTTTGGACCACATGAAGCTCAAGAAGAAAGAACACCAAACTGTGGATGCTTCACTCCCTTCTTAGAAGAGGAAACAAAATACTCATAGGAGGAAGTGTGGAGCAGAGACTGAAGAAAAGGTCATCCAGAGACTGCCCCTCCTGGGGAATCTAGCTCCCACACAGACACCAAATCCAGACTCTATTGCGGATGCCAAGAAGTGCATCATGACAGGAGCCTGATAAAGCTGTCCCCTGAGAGGCTCTGCCAAAGCCTGTCAAATACAGAGGCAGATGCTCGCAGCCAACGATTTGAGTGAGAAGGAGTCCCCAGTGGAGGAGTTAGAGAATGGACTGAGATAGCTGAGGGGGTTTGCAAACCCATTGGAAGAACAACAATATCAATCAACCAGACACCAGAACTCCCAGGGACTAAACTACCAACGAAAGAGTACACATGGAATGATTCATGTCTCCAGTAACATATGTAGCAGAGAATGGCCTTGTTGGGCATCAATGGGAGGAAAGGTCCTTGGTCCTGTGAAAGCTCCATGTCACATTGTTGGGGAATGCTAGGGCAGGGATGCAGGAGGGAACGAATAGGTGCGTGGTGGAGCACCTTCATAGAAGCAGGGTGAGGAGGAGTAGGATAGGGGTTTCAAGGGTGGGGAGCCAGGAAAGGAGAGAACATTTAAAATGTAAATAAAGAAAATAACCAATAAACGAAAAGAAAAAAGCAAAAGAAACCAAAACATATACTTCCTTTCACAAATAACTAGCTCACAAATAACTGCTATGTAAGTCTTAATTTTTTCTTAATGTCAGAAGACTTAAATTAGAAAAGGCAATTTAACTTAGGAATCAGTAGCATTTTGCCTATATTTTATATTCAACAAAGCCATCAAAAGAAAATGTGATTGGCCATAAAATAGAGACTTGCATGTTATGATTACAAGACTTGATCTTCAAAGATGATTATTATCAAAGTTTTTCCAGTGGGGTGTTATAGAATGGGTGATTCTCTGTTTATATCTAGGATTTCCTCAGGTATCTTGGACTACTTTGTGAATGGGTAGGCTTCATTTTTGAGATTCTTGACTACAGTGGAGTGCTAAGTTAACAGATCCCAAATAATTACTTGCCCTTTCTTTCAACTCTCCATCTGTGTATGTTTGAACTTATTGTTCATAATGTTGTCTTTTGTGGACTACTTTATTCCCATTGAAAGCCTTAATTTCAGCCTTTCCTTGTTCATAAATTAGGTCTTCTTGTTTCATGATCTCTCAAAACAGAATTTTTCCTGAATTTATGGAGATATGCCATTTAGTACTTAGGAACATCAACTTGAATAAGAAATTGTTCAAATTTGAGTCTGAACTCAATAGAAAAAAATATTAACATCATTCATGAAATATCTCTTGTATACTAGATGAGGGTCTTGGTGGTTATATGTATCGTTCTAACAAATCTATTCCATAAATTTGTTCAGCTGAGTGGAAGACCATTTCCCACATCTTGTTTAATGGCCTGTTTCTTGTTTATTTGTGAAATTAAATTTTTCTACACTACCCATATCTCTTTATTTGCTAAATGTCCTAACTTCTACTTTTGGGCCTTTTCCACGTTTTTTATTCACTTAAGTAACATAAGGCACAAATATGTTGAATAAAAATAAACAGAGGAAGGAAAGCAGGAGTTAATTCTAGCAACCAAACAAAAGAAGAGAAGAACAGAAATAAGGAAGGGAAGGAACAAGGGAGGATGGCTGAATGGAAAATAAAGAAGCAAAGCCCTGGTGAATGGATATATAGCATTTCTCACATATTAGACTGAAGAGTAAAAGAACGCCCAGGATTTTCACATGGTCCTGAGGAATCAAATGTTTATCAACAAACTTCAGTGTGCTATCAATATTTAATTCCCATAAGCATGTCACAGAAACAACTTGACAACCTAAGACCTGAGAAAAGCTATAATTTTACAGATACAAAATACTAAGTATATACACAGTTATTAATTCGATTGTCTGTCCTTATGCCTAATCAAGTAAAGCTCATGACTACCAACTCCAAATCTAATACTCTTCAGATACAATATTTTTACCTCCAGCATTTATAAGGCTTTAGAAGTTAAGGGATGCCAAGTGACCAACTAAGAAGTGAAGCTGAGAGGTGGTGACAAGCACTAAGGAGAGCCCCATAGCTTCTGAAATTATAATCTCCCACTCAAATGAAAGATGCTCATCGATGTACGGACATTCTTCCACTGACATAGAGCACAACTAAATTACATAATTCATAGTAATATGATGACAGTCAATTGAATAATAAATTCTGATGCTTCAAAAAATTTCATTTTTAGAGTGACATATTTGTTGAGTCGGTTATGCCATGATTATTAATAAATTCTGTTTTGTTAGCACATGTATAGCCTTTCCCTTTAAAATGAAATCTTTTTATGGAGAGTTAACTCTCTTAATTCCAATATGCCATCACATACTCATATTTTTCTAACTGGAATTTTAGCCCACTTATAGTCCCACCCCCACCCCACTTCACAACTTTTCTTGCCTAATCCTGTCTGTTCTTTGCAAACTGAAGTGCTGCTCTCAAGTTTTAACATTTACAGCATGCAATCAAGCAACTTTGAGCTCATTAGCAGTGAAGCACAGGGGTGAGTTCATTAGTCGTTTCTTTTATTGTATAGCTAAATATTTTGCAAAGTGTTCTCATTTATATTTTGTCTATCTGCAGACCCTTGTACAGTTTATCTGACTTCATCTCAAGACAATTCCCACAAGATAAGCATTTAAATATGCATTAAATCCACTTGCAATGACTTTGAGAAAAATGAATCCAAAATATTAGTCTTCATTTTCACCAAAATTTTCCTGTTATATGTTTTATCTCCCAACTTTAACAGTTCTCTTAGTTTTAACTTAGACATGAAACAAGAGATGTAGTATACCTTTTAAGGAGAAAAATACTTGCATATTTTTTAAGGCACTCAAAATCCAAACCATAAATATTGGAGACTCCAAAACCTTTTAGGCCATTGATTCTGCAAACACCTGAGATATAGAGGCAACAAACTAATAGAATAAGTTGCTTGAGAACAGAATGCTATTAATATCAATCTACTATCTTTGCCCTGGAAACACAATTTGCTTTTGAGTGAAGTGGATGCTGTGGTTGTTTGCCGTGCAAAGCAGATAACCTTTCCCTTTAAAAGCCTGCATTTAATAGAGAAGAATTCCTCCTCTTGCTGAACTAATAAGTTCTCCTCACACTCACAGTTGTAAGACTAGAAGACATTGTCAAGTTAATAGGAATGCAGTTTGGGGATGCAATAGCTTGTAGCATTTCTTTTGCCTCAGTTATTAAATCAAATACTTTTGTCTAGAAATTTTTACAAGTCATTTTTTTAAATTCCATATTCCTCTTATTTTGACTAATATTTTCTCATAGTAAATAATGAACTTTATTGTAGCAGTAATCCTTTAAGTTCCATCTGCTCCTATAAGCAGATTGTAAATCTAAGAAAAAAGTTCTTGATTGAAAATGCACTAATGAGAAAAGAATCTCCTGATACAAGTCTTCCAAAGCATATGAAAATATTCAGATAGCAACTGACATTGAATTATTGTGTGTCTGAAGACTCAATTTCGACTCATTAGTTATGCAGAGACCATCCATGTTCATTGTGTGTGTTTGGGTGTGTGTGTGTGTGTGTGAATTTATGTTGCACATAGATGTGTGTATGCATATATGTACGTCTGTGAATGTATGTATGCACATAGGTGTGTGTGTGTGCATGTATGTATGCACATAGGTATGTGGGGTGTGTGTGTTTATGCGTGGTCAGCAGATGAATGATTTTATTATCTTAAAATATAATTGAGATCATGTCACAGAAGAGGTGAACATGAGTCTTGCTGTAGCACAACTCAAGTCAGCAGCATTAACTTAACCATTAGCCTTGGTGACACTTCATGCTGCTAATATGCAAGAAAAGTCTCACTTAATAATATATTATATCAAATTGTCTAACATTCATCTTTGAGATGTAAATCTTGGTGTAGTTGCCCTTAATACTGTGTGTGTGCGTGCGTGTGTGTGTGCGTCTGTGTGTGTGTGTGTGTGTGTGTGTGTGAAGAAATATAAAGCAGACATAAAACTGTTTCTGCAACGTTCATAAATTTAAGTTATCTTGAGAAAAACTCCCTCCCGATCACTTGAATTGTGAACCACAATATCTGCTCTTGTTAATAGAAACTGTCTTCACTTGAAAGATGGGCTGATCAGAATTATTCACACAGACTAATTGGCAAACTTTCTCAAAAATGTGTGAAGTGAGCCTGATGTTTCTAGTAAAGTAGCAATTGTTGTCAATGGCAAAATTGGGGATTTTTTTTTTAAAGTTGTCATTTTGAAAAAATTTAGGTTTGAACTCAATTATATTTCAATATTTTACCAATACTAGTAATGAAATACATAAGGGAGATTTGGGGAGTAGTATAATAGAATTCAACAATAATCCAAAGATAAACTGAGTCCGCTGAGATATTTTTCTCACAGAGACAAGTGTAAAGTGTCACAACATAATACAAGGGCTAAAGACCCATTTAGAAATACAAGCTAGACTACTGAATTCCAATATATAGAACAGATTCATAATATTAAACTCAAACTGCACATTAAATTAATCTATAACAAATTCTTTAACTGTCTTACATGTCTACATTCTTCTTTATATACCTATGGTTATATTTCCTGTCAACCACAACAACTAAAACCAGAATTTCCATGATTACCATTGAAATTCATTTGTCTTGTATTAACTCTTACATTATGTTTGCTTATAATAAAACAAATTATAAATGATTCTTACTATATTTTTTCCTTAGAACACATAGTCAATTTTACTTATAGGTACTAGTATTAATGTCTAACAGATTTGTTTTCTGTTTTTCTGGGAATGAAATAATAAATATTTAATTTTAAGTGTTAATTTAGTTTTGTGTATTAAATTATACTACAAATATTATTTAGTCTATCATTGCCTCATAAAAAATCCTCAGAACTCCTTTCACTTTAAGAGTATGAATGCATAAAACACTGAGGTCATTGAGAACTACTGTTACTCAGTGATAAGAATGTATCAAAAGTGTTTGCTATATTTTAGAGTACATGCTAGAGAACACTTGTGCACATATTGACACACACACAAATACACAGGCACAAACACATGCAAATGCTCACATACACTCACACAGGCATACACACACACTCACACAATAAGGATAATTTTAGGAAACTCACATATGAGTACAATGATTAAAGCACTTTAAATTGTAGAGACATCAAGGTTTAAAATGATCTGATCATGAAATCTACTCTAATATTCAAAATCTAAAATGTACTCAAATTTCCAATTGCAAATAATATTCTTCCTTTTTATCAATTATGTTTTATATTATGTTTATATTTTGCAACATGTTTTATATTACTCAGATAGGTTAGCATTCTAAGTTTTAGCATTCCTTTATGTGGCATTTTCTGAAAAAAAAAGGGGGAGGATAAAATTAATGACACCATACAGGGTTTAAGTGATGATTTAGCAAAATATGATATTTACTATAAAATAGTCCAACTATTTTTAGCTATGGCCTGTTTATCAGTTTTACACTCTTTACCATAAAATTCATATTTTAATGTATTTAAATATTTTGTCTGAGTGTATGTTTCTGCACTAGGTATCTGTCTGGAACCCATCTAAGTCAGAAGATGTCATGTCCTTGTGCATTGGAGTTAATGAAGATTATAAGACACCATATGAGTGCTAAGAACCAAATGTGGTTCCTCTGCAAGCACAACAACAATTTTCCTTAGCCATTGAGGCATTTCTCCATTTCTTTTTAAAAACATTCTTAATAAAGTTGAGACACAGCCAGAATACAGCAAATACATAGGCGAATGCCATCATTAAACCACTGAACCGAGAACGGGATGCCCATTGATGGAATCTTAGAAAGGACTGAAAGAGCTTTAAGGGGCTTGAGACCCCATATGAACAACAATGCAAAAAAACCAGAGCTTCCAGGGACTAAGCCACTACCCAAAGACTATACATGGACTGACCCAGGGCTCCAACTGCATACGTAGCAATGAATAGCCTAGTAAGAGCACCAGTGGAAGGGAAAGCCCTTGGTCCTGCCACGACTGAACCCCCAGTAATGGGGGGAGGATGGGAAGGGGAACACCCATAGAGAAGGGGCGGGGGAGGGGTTAGGGGGATGTTGGCCCAGAAACCGGGAAGGGGAATAACAATTGAAAGGTAAATAAGAAATACTCAAGTTAATAAAGATGAAAAAAAAAAGAATAAATTTGTTGATAAGTGGCCTCTACAGCTTCGCTTACTCATTATATAGGAAAGGGAGTATACGTGTTTCAAAGACAACTTATTTCATTACAATATACAAATGAATTATTTTATTAATGTAACTCATAAATCTGAATGTATCTGATGACTACTATCCTTTTAGAACAGTGGGTTTTAATCATTCAACAGCATTGGGAACACACCAATAAGACTAAGTTTATTTTTTTTTAAATTGTATTTGTGTCAAAGTTTGTTATTAGCAAACATCAATGTCAGTTACTTCGTGTATAAAATGGGAATACTACAGAATAGAGAGTGTATAAGTATTAATGATTATCTGGTATTCACTGATTTGTTTTTCACATGTTTCTATTTCAAACATTTGTCTGAAACTAAATGAAAATTTCTGATGAGATGTGAAAGGCAGGCCTGTATGAGACAGAGTCCATAACAGCATATTTTATCAGTGGGTGCACTCTGATATATCCTTGTTTACAACTCTCCACATGCATAGCAATGTAGGGACAAATCTCTCCTTCATTTTAAATTGATTCATTTTTGTTTTGACATGTTTTATAAGTGTAGAGTTGCATATATTTACTTGCTTTTCTGCCATTACTGTTACTAATAAGAATTCCTCTGATATTCATATTAATCACAATATACTCTGCAATAAACCTGACCAACAGAATACTCTGCTTTGTGTAAGAGCTTTGCTTCCTGCTGATGCAGAGTCTTGCTATTCCACCTGTGTAAGTGAAAAACAATAAGCAGAGGTGCAGATCTTCCATTAGACACGCAAGCAATCAATTCAAAGGCAGTTTTTAGATTTACCCATTGCTCAAGAGTTTGCTGCTGTTAGCATAAAGTGATACGCAATGACTTTAAATGGGTAATTAACACATAATTAAATATTTATTCTCCATATAAAAAGGGCCTTAAGTGTTTTTGATAATGGTCAATGTAGGACTTACTGACTTCCTTTGGATATAAAGACTAGAAGGTGACTAGAAACGGCTGTAGATCTTCACCATGTAACACTAAAGAAGTAGGTTTTTTATTGCCAAATTGTCTGAATCTCTGCTTCATTCAAGGAACAGCTGTGACTGTTTTATGCTGATTTGTGAATCATAAATATTAGTAGTTAAAACATACTAATTTCAAATTTGAAATTTTCTGTAAAAACTTTACTGAACCACGTCTATAGTGGTTAGTTTGTCTATTACCTATGGCTTATTCCATACTGCAGCTCCTGGTTGAATAGCTGTGGTAAAGACAATATGGGAACAAATTATAAAATATTTAATTTCTGGTGTTTCATGGGAATGACTATTTTACTTTTGATTTCATAAACCATGTAAATATTTTTCTTGATATATTGAGATGCTTAGGCATTGATTACGTAGAGGAAAAATGCTGTCATAATTGTGACTGTACGGTGCCACTTATATAGTATCAGACATGAGCCAACTTATATCTAGGCCATTTTGAGAAGTTCTACATTGCGTCAATCATAAAGTAACTCCAAATACTTATATTACTCAAAACAAATTCATATTCACAATTCATTCATAGTCATCACAATGCTTTAAAGTCAATGTAATGGAGTTGGGTGATGTTGAGAGCACTGTAGTTTAAGCAGCCAGAATGTTGCCCTCAATACTTTTAAAAAATTATTATTATCCTTTAATCATTATGAGGATACTGACTCAAGGTTCAAGGGGAGGAAAGGGAGGGAGAAATGATGTAATTACATTACAATGTCAAAAAGTAAAAGAAATAATTGAATGAAAATGGCCATATCTAAAATTGCAGTGTTTTATGAAAATATCACTTACTTCTATACATTCCAAAAAATACACAAAGGCTCCTTTAGTGTCAAGTCATGTACTGTGTAGGATTTCATAAGGAAAACCTTAAATCCAAAGAAGAAATAAGTTGAATTGTCATAAGACCTCGTATTTTTGATTCTTAAGTTTATGAATAAAGTTCCAAATAGTCTTAAATACTTAAGGACCCATTTTCAATTGCTTTTGCATTCTAGTTTGTAGGTTTTTAAGTAAATAAAATTAGCATATTTTATAATACATTTATGTGAAATTAATTAACAATTTTAATAATGTGTGAAATGCCCAGAAATATTTACATATGCTGGTTATATATAGAACATGATATTCACATTGATATACATGCATTCCTTGAATTTCAAGCTAATGAAGTTTTATTTCTATAAATATTAATACATTTTAATGAAAATTGTAAAAGTTAAGATAAATTTAATATTATTACATTCATGTTAGAAAGGCTGCACTCAGTGTATTTTATTAACTCTTACTTTTATTACATACTTTAATTTTTCAAAGGAAATAACTTTTCATAAAATATGCATGGGAAGAAATTGCAATGTTTTATTTTTATATTATTTTAATATATATGTTTTAATTTAGGCCTCTATGCAATGTACCAGGCCATGCAATGCTTACACACAATAAAATCTAATTTTTTTTTTTTACTGGAGACTGGAAATCTGAGAGGAGATTGCTACTAGCATTGTGCAGTTCTGGTAAGGACCTGCTTTCATTGCATTTGAAATTGTATCCTGGCATAGCTGAATAAAGAAATGACAAAGTTTTTGTTTGTTTGTTTTTTTATTGTTTTGTGGGTTTTTTTTGTGTGTTCTTTTTGCATTCACATGGAGAAAGTAATCAGATTCATATTCCTTCCTAAAACCCATGTGATGGTTTGCATATGCTTGGCCAGGAATTGGCACTATTAGCAGGTGTGGCCTTGTTGGAGGAAGTGTGTTACTGTGGGGGTGGGCTTTGAGACCCTCCTAGCTGCCTGAGGGTGCTGGGTTTGTTCCTGGCTTCCTTCCTTCGAGTAGCTCCTCCTGCACCATGCCTATCTCCTGGGATCAAAGGTTTGTACTAAGTTGCCTGGGGCAAACTTAGCTGGATGGGATATTGTCCCAAGGTCCTCACTTCCTTAATTCAATTTATTATCCCTGAACACAGGATTCAGCTTCATTTTACTTCCTGGTGTCCCTTTAATACTTGAACCATATATTTTGTATTTTTCCTTTCTCGACTTCCCCTTTTTTCATTAAAATGCTCTTCATGAGACTTACCCAGAGAACAAAATCTATGATGGGTGTTTCTGAGACTTCCTTTGTCAATTTAATTAATCTGAGTCTTTTCACTTTAGCCTCAGACAAGGGCAAAGAACAGCCACCTTCTTCACCAGAATCCCACCAAAGCAGTCTACAGCACATACCAAAAATCTCCTCTGAAACCTCTCAGGCCAGGCCAGTATAATTCAGATCACTCTCAGTAACAAAGAATTCCTATTAAGATAGTCTATTAAACCTCAATTAAAGCATTCCACTGCTTTCCAAATCCAAAGTCCCAAAATCCACATTCATCAAAATGAAAGCATAGTCAGCTCTATCACAGCAATACTCCAGTTTCTGGTACCAACTTCTGTCTTACTTAGGGTTTTATTGCTGTGAACAGACACCATGACCAATGTAAGTTTTATAAAGGACAACATTTAGTTGGGGCTGGCTTACAGGTTTAGCGATTCAGTCCATTATCATCAAGGCAGGAGCATGACAGCATCCAGGCAGACATGGTGCAGGAGGAGCTGAGTTCTACATCTTCACTTGAAGGAAGCCAGGAACAAATTGAGCACCCTCAGGGAACTAGAAGGATGGTCTCCAAGCCCAACCCCACAGTGACACACTTCCTCCAACAAGGTCACACCTTCTAATAGTGCCACTCCCTGGCCCAGCATATGTAAACCATCACAACCTACATTCATATACTAACATATTGATAGTACAATTTTAATAAATGAATTTTGTATCATGACAATCAGAATTTCCAAAATGATGGGGAAAATAATTACCACCCTACCATGCATACACTTTAATGGGCAGCTATTTGATATCTGTTGGGAGAGGAAGAAGTGCCTTAGGACTTGGCCACTCTTTTGTTCCTATGTGTATGAACCCCCAGCCCCCATGTACATATGGACTAATATGATTTACTGGGGGAATAAAAAGAAACAAAGATAGGAGAGTGAACTGTTGGAGAGAAGCAGAAATTTCAAAGAGGGAAATAAAATATGATCATATTTCATTTTATATTTGTGTAAAATTTTCAAAAGTTATAAAAAATTCTAGAAAATTTGGAAGATGCAAACATTAGATTTTTGTAACATTCTGTGGTGCTATCAAGGATATGTATAAGTTGGTTCAACTGCATTATGTGCTATTCTTTGTTTAATACTTATTAAACTATTTTATTTATTTACACACCAAAAGTTGCCTCCTTCCTTATATATCCTCTCTGAATTCTTCCCTTTCCTCCCACCTCTAAAGAAAGCAATTGAAGAAGACCTCAGAAGATGGAAAGACCTCCTATGCTCATGGATTGGCAGGATTAATATAGTTAAGGATGGCCATTTTGCCAAAAGCAATCTACTGATTCAATGCAATCCCAATCAAAATTCCACCTCTATTCTTTATAGAGTTAGAAAGAGCAATTTACAAATTCATTTAGAATAACAAAAACCCAGGATAGCGAAAACTATACTCAACAATAAAAGAAATTTCAAGGGAATCACCATCCCTGACCTCAAGCAGTATTAAAGAACAAATAAAGCAACAACAACAACAACAACAAAAACAAACAAACAAACAAAAAAACCTGTATGGTATTGGTACAAAGACAGGCAGGTAGATTAATGGAATAGAATTGAAGACCCAGAAATGAACCCACACACCTATGGTCACTTGATCTTTGACAAAGGAGCTAAAACCATCCAATGGAAAAAAAATAGGATTTTCAACAAATGGTGCTGGTTCAACTGGAGGTCAGCATGTAGAAGAATGCAAATCAATCTATTCTTATCACCATGTACAAAGCTTAAGTCCAAGTGGATCAAGGACCTCCACATCAAACCAGATCCACTCAAACTAATAGAAGAACAGGTGGGGAAGGGCCTCAATCACATGGGCACTGGGGAAAATTTCCTGAACAAAACACCAATGGCATCTAAGGACAAGAATCAATGGGAAGTCATAAAACTGCAAAGCTTCTTCTGTAAGGCAAAGGACACTGTTGTTAGGACAAAATGGCAACCAACAGATTAGGAAAAGATCATCACCAATACCACATCTGATAGAGGGCTAATATCCAAAATATACAATGAACTCAAGAAGTTAGACTGCAGAGAATCAAATGACGCTATTAAAAATGGGGTAAAGAGCTAAACAAAGGATTTTCAGCTGAGGAAAATCAAATGACTGAGAAGTACCTAAAGAAATGTTCAACATTTCATCAGGGAAATGCAAATCAAAACAACCCTGAGATTCCACCTCACACAAGCCAGAATGGCTAAGATAAAAAACTCAGGTGACAACAGATACTGGCAAGGATGTGGAGAAAGAGGAACACTCCTCCATTGTTGGTGGGATTGCAAACTGGTAAAACCACTCTGGAAATCAGTCTGGAGGTTCCTCAGAAATTTGGACATTGCACTACCTGATGACTCAACTTTACCTCTTCTGGGCACATACCCAAAAGATGCTCCAGGATACAACAAAGACACATGCTCCACTATGTTCATAGCAGCCTCATTTATAATAGCCAGAAGCTGGAAAGAACCCAGATGCCCTTCAACAGAGGAATGGATACAGAAAATGTGGTACATATATACAATGGAGTACTACTCAGCTATCAAAAACAATGACTTCAGGAAATTTATAGCCAAATGGATTGAACTAGAAAATATTATCCTGAGTGAGATAACCCAATCACAGAAAAACACATGGAGTGCACTCACTGACAAGTGGATATTAGCCCCAAAACTCGAATTACCCAAGATACAATCCACAGACCACGTGATACTCAGGAAGAAGGATGACCAATGTGTGGATGCTTCACTCCTTCTTCAAAGGGAGAACAAAAGTATTCACAAGAGAGGTAAAGTTTGGAGCAGAGACTGAAGGAATGGCCATACAGAGCCCGCCCCATATGTAGTGCACATATATTCAGCCACCAAAACTAGATAAAATTGATGAAACTAAGAAGTGCATGCTGACAGGAACCAGATATAAATGTCTCCTGAGAGACAGAGACAGAGCTTGTCAAATACAGAGGCAAATGCTAGTAGCAAACCATTTAATTGAGAATAGGACTCTGATTGGAGAAATTAGAGAAAGGATTGAAAGAGTTGAAGGGGCTTGCAACCCCATAAGAACAACAATGCCAACCAACTATAGCTCCCAGGGACAAAACCACTACCCAAAGACTATATATGGACTGACCCATGGCTCCAGATTCATATGTAGCAGAGGATGTCCTTGTTCAGCAGCGATGGAAGGAGAAGCCCTTCTTCCTGCCAAGGTTGGACCCCCCAGTGTAGGGGAATGTTGGGAGGCGGTAAGAGGGGATGGATAGGGAGGGGAGCACCCTTATAGAAGAAGGGGAGGAGGATGGGATAGGGGGCTTATGTCCAGGAAATCGGGAAAGGGAATAACATTTGAAATGTAAATAAAAAGTATCCAATAAAAGGGGAAAAAAGAAAAAAATTATTTAATATGTCTACACACTAGAAGAAATATATGGAAGGGGAAGGAAATATATATTTCTAACACAATACAATGATCATTATTAAAAATAATGCTCTAGGAAATACCCAGGAATTGGAACACAAGGCTACATGATGCTTTTGAGTTAAATTCAAACATAAAACATACATTGGGCTCAAAACATATTTATACTTTTTAAAAACATCATACCAAAATGACTCAAGGAAAGAGAGAATAAATGTTGTATTTATCACTACTAATATTAGTCTTGAAACCAGCTAAAGAAATACATATTTCAGTTGATGAGGATCAGACAGTTGTCATGGTTGCCAGAGTATATAAAAATAAAGGAGGAAATTATTTAAATCTGAATCCCATCAGCGATCATTACCTTTAAGACAGTGGAGCAATTTATCTTAATGCCAGTGAGGATGAATATATTTACAAAGGGAGACAAATGGGCATCTGTGAAATAATTTATATCTAAAAAGAATAAGGGAGATTTGGTGATGAGCATTGTTTATATAACAGATGTGGAATTCATTAGAATTAATTTTAATTTACTTATATTAGTAAAATCAGCTATGTGAATCTAACATGCTCAGTTAAAATGAATGTTTGCATAAAATGATAAAATGCAATGTTAACGATGTGAGTCGCTGAAAATTGTCAGTGTCCATTTCTTATCTTTGCCTTGATTATCTTCTCTCAGTTCTTGGATGGATTTCATTAGAGTGGACCTTGATATGCATAATCAACTCTGCTTAGAAAGGACTCGCAGAACTGCTGGCCATAAGAAAATGAGATGTGAAATTACTTAAAAAGGGAGAAAAATCATAGATATTGAATTGAACAGAAACATTGGTATCTAGAGAAATTCCAATCTGGATTCCAGAAAAACTAGGAAGCCAGATCAATTAAACGAAGTTGGACTTATGCAATCAAGAGGGAGATGGAAGTATAGTCAAACATATTTCAAGGAATAACTAATCTAACACAGCCTAATTGGGTCTGATAATTTTTCTTCTAACATGGCTAGCGGAAGAGTCCAAGAAGCCAGTGCTATATCCCCAGAGTAGCACACCCATGCCAGAACACAGAATGGAGGCTGCATATGCTTATTCCAAGAGAGCCTTGGGAGAAGTGGGAAACTGCCCTAAATTGCCATCTGCTGTTTGTTTTGCTCTTTCCCTCCACATTTCTACTTTTCTTTTTCTTTTCTTTTCTTTTCTTTTTTTTTTTTTGATTTGGCTATTTCCTTATGGTTTAGAAAATGACTCATTCCTATTCAAAACCCAAGCAATGTTTAAAATAAAATAAAATTGATAAGCTTATGCACCCAGAAACAGGCTTTCACATTTTGTTACTTAATATCATTTAATTATGCTTACTAATATATACAATAATATATTTGTAAAAATAGAAATAATATATAATAAATGTATCTTTAAATGAAATTAAATGAATACTTATATTAAACATGTGTCTTTTCATGTAAGGTTAAGCCAAACTGACATAATTTTAAATCAATGCAGTAATTTTTGAATAATATATTCAATCAATACATCAGTTTTATCACTGTCCATGTGCTTGAGACTGTAAATAAAATAAAACATCAATTTGAATAGAGATTGAACTCAGATGTTAGAGTGGAAAATACATTTATGTAAATGGCATGGCTTCCATGACGTATGAAAAACTGCATATTACTGTCATGACATGCGGACAGTGTACATAAGAGGATCTAAATTTCATAACAAAGGATATGGATTGGAACTCTGAAATTATACATCTACTAGTGGTATGCTGAGGTATTCTTTTTTAAAATTTTTACATTTTTTAATGAAAAAATATGTTTAATATATTTTTGCACATTTTTCCTCACCCATGTTCTTCCAAATTCTCTTCTCCCTATCTACCCAAGTTAGTTGTTTCTACAAAAAAAAAGAAAGAAAAGAAAAAGAAAAATGCAACCACAACTAAAGCCCACAAATTAAGAAGAATGAGAATCAACACACAAAAAGAAAAAAGAACCTGCAACCAAATAGTATTATACACAAAAATCTTGGAGTCCTCCTTAGCACTGAAGTCTGCCTTACAGTTCTTTATATACCCACTTACTTTTATTTTGAAAAAAGTGATTTTCCTTCTTCCACCATGTATAAATGAAAGTTCACTTGTTAGCATTTTCCCTAGTGGCTTTGTTGTCTTCCATTTATTCATCTATCCATTAACTCATATAAGCAACAAAATAATATATGATAAGGCAAAACAAAGAAAATCATCTTAAATTGGTGAGGAAAGAGTAGGAAAAAAAACTCCCAAGAATAAACAAAATAATCAAAGACCCATTCATTAGCTCACCCAGGAATCCCATAAAACACTGAACATGAATCTATAATAAAAGCACAGAAGACCTGTTGCAGACCCATGCATTTTCTGAGAATGTTGTTTCAGTCCCTGTGAATTTATATGAGTTTTGTTTATGCTGATTATAGAGTCTTGGTTTCCTGGTGTCCTCCATCCCCTCTAGTTCATACAGGCTTTCTATCTCTTCTTCAGCAGGGCTATTTGAGGTCTGTGAGGAAAATTTTGATGAGACATCCTATTTATGACTGAGTGTTCCAAGACCTCTAACTTGCTGCAGAATTCCCATCGGCTGCAGGAGGAAGCTTCTCTGGTGATGGTGAGATTAGAAATATGAGTATCTTCTCTGATGATGACAGGGCAAAATCCGTGAGTATAACAGAGTATCGTTAGCAGTCATTTTGTCCTTTTTTCCCCCATTTTTTTAGACCAGTATTCTTTAGCTTTACCCTTGATCTCTGAGCTATCTAGTTTCTTAGTCAGCTATGAACTTCCAGGCATTGTGTCTATCTCATGAGTAGGTCTAAAGTCAAATAAGTTGATTGCTTTGTGCCACCATTGTCCTAGCAAATACTGCAGGCAGTGCACCACTGGAGGTTAAAGGGTTTGTGGCTTGGTTGGTATTTTGGTTTCTCTTTTTGGTATTGTGTTATATAACTTCCTGTACTAAAGGCATTACATTGTAAGGATGGATGGCTCTATGGGGGTATCAGCTTGGCACATATCATGGTCAATGAGTTGTATAGGTCTTGTCATCAGCATTGAAAACTTGCCATCAGTTTGTGAAGAGCAATCTATAGTCTTGAAAACCTGAGTTCTAGGTTTTCAATCTGTCTGGGAAACCACCCCTCCCTGTGAATATTTACTCAGCAGCTTAAAATACAAAAGAGAAAAGAATGGTTCTGAAGTACCCAGAAGTAATTCGAATCAGAGGGAAAAAAATGTCAATCACTAGTTTCAGATAAGTTTTCTTCAAACCATATAATTTACTTTTTAATACAACACAGTACAATATACCAAACTTAAATTTTATGCTAACAATGTAAAATTCTGTTTTGTGTCATTCAGTTGTACTATGATTTATAGTATCTATGGCAGAGCTAAAATGGTTTTTATCATAAATTATTAAAGGACTATCAAATGTAGTTTATTTGCTAATGCATATATGTTGTAGATAAGGAAAAGTATAACCTGTAAAATAGAAATATATTCAAATGTAAAAAATCTTACTTGTAATATAATTCTTGGACAAAAATAAAATTAGACTAAAGTTCAGAGATAAAAGCAACTTCAGCAAGTGTTTTGATAAATGATGATGTTTCTTAACCTTTTCCCTGCATTGATAAGTGGATTAGGGTAAAAAGGCCAGATTGCCCACGATACAACTCACTGACAATATGAATCTCAAGAATAAGGAAAAGCCTACAGAACTCCAAATAGGGAGACCAGAAAAGAAACACCTCCCGTCACATAATAGTCAAAATACCAAACGCACAAAATAAAGAAAGAATATTAAAAGCAGTAAGGGAAAAAGGTCAAGTAACATATAAAGGCAGACCTATCAGAATCACACCAGACTTTTCGCCAGAAACTATGAAGGCCAGAAGATCCTGGACTGATGTCATACAGACCCTAAGAGAACATAAATGCCAGCCCAGGTTACTGTATCTTGCAAAACTCTCAATTAACATAGATGGAGAAACCAAGATATTCCATGACAAAACCAAATTTACACAATATCTTTCTACAAATCCAGCACTACAAAGGATAATAAATGGTAAAGCCCAACATAAGGAGGCAAGCTATACCCTAGAAGAAGCAAGAAACTAATCGTCTTGGCAACAAAACAAAGAGAAGAAAAGCACACAAACGTAACCTCACATCCAAATATGAATATAACAGGAAGCAATAATCACTATTCCTTAATATCTCTCAACATCAATGACCTCAACTGCCCAATAAAAAGACATAGATTAACAAACTGGATACGCAACGAGGACCCTGCATTCTGCTGCCTACAGGAAACACACCTCAGAGACAAAGACAGACACTACCTCAGAGTGAAAGGCAGGAAAACAACTTTCCAAGAAAATGGTCAGAAGAAGCAAGATGGAGTAGACATTCTAATATCAAATGAAATCAATTTTAAACTAAAAGTCATCAAAAAAGATAAGGAAGGACACTTCATATTCATCAAAGGAAAAATCGACCAAGATGAACTCTCAATCCTAAATATCTATGCCCCAAATACAAGGGCACCTACATACGTAAAAGAAACCTTACTAAAGCTCAAAACACACATTGCACCTCACACAATAATAGTGGGAGATTTCAACACCCCACTCTCATCAATGGACAGATCATGGGAACAGAAACTAAACAGAGACATAGTCAGATGAAGAGAAGTCATGAGCCAAATGGACTTAACGGATATTTATAGAACATTCTATCCTAAAGCAAAAGGATATACCTTCTTCTCAGCACCTCATGGTACTTTCTCCAAAGTTGACCATATAATTGGTCAAAAAAACAGGCCTCAACAGGTACAGAAAGATAGAAATAATCCCATGCGTGCTATCAGACCACCACGGCCTAAAACTGGTCTTCAATAACAATAAGGGAAGAATGCCCATATATACGTGGAAATTGAACAATGTTCTACTCAATGATAACCTGGTCAAGGAAGAAATAAAGAAAGAAATTAAAAACTTTTTAGAATTTAATGAAAATGAAGGTACAACCTACCCAAACTTATGGGACACAATGAAAGCTGGGCTAAGAGGAAAACTCATAGCGCTGAGTGCCTGCAGAAATAAACAGGAAAGAGCATATGTCAGCAGCTTGACAGCACACCTAAAAGCTCTAGAACAAAAAGAAGCAAATACACCCAGGAGGAGTAGAAGGCAGGAAATAATCAAACTCAGAGGTGAAATAAACCAAGTAGAATCAAAAAGGACCATAGAAAGAATCAACAGAACCAAAAGTGGGTTCTTTGAGAAAATCAACAAGATAGATAAACCCTTAGCCAGACTAACGAGAGGACACAGAGAGTGTGTCCAAATTAACAAAATCAGAAATGAAAAGGGAGACATAACTACAGATTCAGAGGAAATTCAAAAAATCATCAGATCTTACTATAAAAGCTTATATTCAACAAAACATGAAAATCTACAGGAAATGGACAATTTCCTAGACAGATACCAGGTACCGAAGTTAAATCAGGAACAGATAAACCAGTTAAACAACCCCATAACTCCTAAGGAAATAGAAGCAGCCATTAAAGGTCTCCCAACCAAAAGGAGCCCAGGTCCAGACGGGTTTAGTGCAGAATTCTATCAGACCTTCATAGAAGACCTCATACCAATATTATCCAAACTATTTCACAAAATTGAAACAGATGGATCACTCCCGAATTCCTTCTATGAAGCCACAATTACTCTTATACCTAAACCACACAAAGACCCAACAAAGAAAGAGAACTTCAGACCAACTTCCCTTATGAATATCGACACAAAAATACTCAATAAAATTCTGGCAAACCGAATCCAAGAGCACATCAAAACAATCATCCACCATGATCAAGTAGGCTTCATCCCAGGCATGCAGGGATGGTTTAATATACGGAAAACCATCAACGTGATCCATTATACAAACAAACTGAAAGAACAAAACCACATGATCATTTCATTAGATGCTGAGAAAGCATTTTACAAAATTCAACACCCCTTCATGATAAAAGTCCTGGAAAGAATAGGAATTCAAGGCCCATACCTAAACATAGTAAAAGCCATATACAGCAAACCAGTTGCTAACATTAAACTAAATGGAGAGAAAATTGAAGCAATCCCACTAAAATCAGGGACTAGACAAGGCTGCCCACTCTCTCCCTACTTATTCAGTATAGTTCTTGAAGTTCTAGCCAGAGCAATCAGACAACAAAAGGAGGTCAAGGGGATACAGATCAGAAAAAAAGAAGTCAAAATATTACTATTTGCAGATGATATGATAGTTTATTTAAGTGATCCCAGAAATTCCACCAGAGAACTACTAAAGCTGATAAACAACTTCAGCAAAGTGGCTGGGTATAAAATTAACTCAAATAAATCAGTAGCCTTCCTCTACACAAAAGAGAATCAAGCCGAGAAAGAAATTAGGGAAACGACACCCGTCATAATAGACCCAAATAATATAAAGTACCTCGGTGTGACTTTAACCAAGCAAGTAAAAGATCTGTACAATAAGAACTTCAAGACACTGAAGAAAGAAATTGAAGAAGACCTCAGAAGATGGAAAGATCTCCCATGCTCATGGATTGGCAGGATTAATATAGTAAAAATGGCCATTTTACCAAAAGCGATCTACAGATTCAATGCAATCCCCATCAAAATACCAATCCAATTCTTGAAAGCGTTAGACAGAACAATTTGCAAATTCATCTGGAATAACAAAAAACCCAGGATAGCTAAAACTTTCCTCAACAATAAAAGGACTTCAGGGGGAATCACTATCCCTGAACTCAAGCAGTATTACAGAGCAATAGTGATAAAAACTGCATGGTATTGGTACAGAGACAGACAGATAGACCAATGGAATAGAATTGAAGACCCAGAAATGAACCCACACACCTATGGTCACTTGATTTTTGACAAAGGAGCCAAAACCATCCAATGGAAAAAAGATAGCATTTTCAGCAAATGGTGCTGGTTCAACTGGAGGTCAACATGTAGAAGAATGCAGATCGATCCATGCTTATCACCCTGTACAAAGCTTAAGTCCAAGTAGATCAAGGACCTCCACATCAAACCAGACACACTCAAACTAATAGAAGAAAAACTAGGGAAGCATCTGGAACACATGGGCACTGGAAAACATTTCCTGAACAAAACACCAATGGCTTATGCTCTAAGATCAAGAATCGACAAATGGGATCTCATAAAACAGCAAAGCTTCTGTAAGGCAAAGGACACTGTGGTTAGGACAAAACGGCAACCAACAGATTGGGAAAAGATCTTTACCAATCCTACAACAGATAGAGGCCTTATATCCAAAATATACAAAGAACTCAAGAAGTTAGACCACAGGGAGACAAATAACCCTATTAAAAAATGGGGTTCAGAGCTAAACAAAGAATTCACAGCTGATGAATGCTGAATGGCTGAGAAACACCTAAAGAAATGTTCAACATCTTTAGTCATAACGGAAATGCAAATCAAAACAACCCTGAGATTTCACCTCACACCAGTGAGAATGGCTAAGATCAAAAACTCAGATGACGGCAGATGCTGGCGAGGATGTGGAAAAAGAGGAACACTCCTCCATTGTTGGTGGGATTGCAGACTGTTACAACCATTCTGGAAATCAGTCTGGAGGTTCCTCAGAAAATTGGACATTGAACTGCCTGAGGATCCAGCTATACCTCTCTTGGGCATATACCCAAAAGATGCCCCAACATATAAAAAAGACACGTGCTCCACTATGTTCATCGCAGCCTTATTTATAATAGCCAGAAGCTGGAAAGAACCCAGATGCCCTTCAACAGAGGAATGGATACAGAAAATGTGGTACATCTACACAATGGAATATTACTCAGCTATCAAAAACGACTTTATGAAATTCGTAGGCAAATGGTTGTAACTGGAAAATATCATCCTGAGTGAGCTAACCCAATCACAGAAAGACATACATGGTATGCACTCATTGATAAGTGGCTATTAGCCCAAATGCTTGAATTACCCTAGATGCCTAGAACAAATGAAACTCAAGACGGATGATCAAAATGTGAATGCTTCACTCCTTCTTTAAAAGGGGAACAAGAATACCCTTGGCAGGGAATAGAGAGGCAAAGATTAAAACAGAGACTGAAGGAACACCCATTCAGAGCCTGCCCCACATGTGGCCCATACATATACAGCCACCCAATTAGACAAGATGGATGAAGCAAAGAAGTGCAGACAGACAGAAGCCGGATGTAGATCGCTCCTGAGAGACACAGCCAGAAAACAGCAAATACAGGGGTGAATGCCAGCAGCAAACCACTGAACTGAGAATAGGACCCCCGTTGAAGGAATCAGAGAAAGAACTGGAAGAGCTTGAAGGGGCTCGAGACCCCATATGTACAACAATGCCAAGCAACCAGAGCTTCCAGGGAATAAGCCAATACCTAAAGACTATACATGGACTGATCCTGGACTCTGACCTCATAGATAGCAATGAATATCCTAGTAAGAGCACCAGTGGAAGGGGAAGCCCTGGGTCCTGCCAAGACTGAACTCCCAGTGAACTAGACTGTTGGGGGGAGGCCGGCAATGTGGGGAGGTTTGGAAGGGGAACACCCATAAGGAAGGGGAGGGGGGAGGGGGATGTTTGCCTGGAAACCGGGAAAGGGAATAACACTGGAAATGTATATAAGAAATACTCAAGTTAATAAAAAAAAAGAATAAGGAAAAGCAAAGTTCGGATGCTTCAATCTTACTTAGAAGGCAGAACAAAATCATGTGCAATAGAAGGAGGGAGGGACCTGGGAGGGAGAGAGAAAGGGAAGAGCGGGGCAGGATCAGGTGTAGGAGGAGACTCGGAAGAAGTACAAAGAGTTAGGAAATTGAAAGGAGATATGTAACAGTGGGGGATGGGGAATTGGTGGTAGCCATTAGAAATTCCCAGATGCCAGGAAAGCAAAAGGCTCCCAGGACCCAGCTCAGATGTCATAACAAAGCTGAGAGAAAACATAGGCAAGGGAACTAGTTGAGGGATAGAGCCACCAACTCATCTCAAAATTTATTAATCCAGACGTGCCCCTGTCTACAGGAAATAGAAGAGCAAATAGTGGAGCAGAGATTGAAGGAAAGGCTAGCCAGTGACTGCCTCACCTACAGATCCTTCCCATCTGCAAACACTAAACCCTGACACTATTGTTGATGCCAAGAAGCACTTGCTGAGAGGAGCCTAGTATAGCTGTCCCCTGAAAGGCTCTGCTAGAGCCTGACTAATACAGGTGCAGAAACTCATAGCCAATCATCGGACTGAGCACAAGGACCCTAATGGGGAAGTTAGAAGAACTTTAGAAGCTGAAGGGGTTTGCCACCCCATGGAAAGAATAACATCAACCAACCAGACACCCCCTACCAAGAGCTCCCAGAGACTAAACCACTAACCAAAGACTATACATGGAGGGATGAATGGTTCTAGCTGGATATGTAGCAGAGGACTGCCTTATTTGGCATCAATGGGAGGGGATGCCCTTGTTGTTGTGGTGGCTCCACGTCCCAGCACAGGGTAATGCTACGGCAATGAGACGGGAGTGGGTAGGTGGTTCAAAGAATATCTATATAGAAGTGGAAGGGAAGAGAGATGGGAATGGGGGTTTGTGGAAGGGAAACCAGGAAAAGGGAAAACATTTGAAATGCAAATAAATAAAATAACCAATAAAAAAGTGCATGTATTTATATGAGCCTTCATTATACTCAGTCAGTAAACTTTCTCACCTCTTCTGTTGGACTTCTTTCAAGTCTTCTTTACCTAATCCTAATGGGTCCAAACTATCATTTGTTTGTATACTATGTTATGCCTTTCCCTATCCATTAGTAATTGGATTCTTCTGTTAAAGTAATTTCATGAATATGTTTTAAAACAAAACTATTTTATTTTTCTAATTAATTATTTTGTTTATTTACATCCCAAATGTTGCCCCCATGCCCCATCATAGATTTCTTCCTCCATCTGCTCTCCCATTTGCCTCTGAGAGAATACTTCTACTGATATCTCCCTATCCAGAAGCATTAAATCTCTATAGGATTAGGTACATCCTCTCCCACTGAGGCTAGACAAGTCAGCCCCCTGCTGCACTAGCCTGTGTTTGCTCTTTGCTTTGTGTCTCAGTTTCTGGGAGTTCCAAGGGATCCAGGTTAGTTGATACTATTGGCCTTCCTATGAGGTTGCGATACCATTCAGTTTCTTCTATCCTTCCTCTAACTCTTCCATAGGTGTCCCTGACATCTTTCCAGTACTTGGCTGTGTCTGTTTCTGTCTCAGTCAGCTGCTGGTAGGGCCTCTCAGAGGACATCTATGCTAAGCTCCTGTCTGCAAGCACAACATAGCATCAGTAATGATATCAGGGATTAGTGCCCACCATGGGATGGACCCCAAGTTGGGCAGGTGATAGGTCAGCCATTCCTTCAGTCTCTGCTCCACTTTTGTCCCTGCATGCCTTTTAAACAGGAGTAATTTTGTGTTGGAAGTTTTATGTGTTGGTTGCTGTCCCATTCACCCACTGGGGATTTTCTCTGATTGTGGGAGGTGGTCTCTTCAGATTTCATATCCCCACTTGTGGAGATTTCAGCTAAGGTCAGCCACATTGACCAGGAATGTGGAAATCTCCCCCATCCCAGGTCTCTGTGACTTTCTAGTGGTACCCCTAGCCTTAGCCCTGGCAGCTGCATATTTCCATTAATTCTTCTCTTCCCCATACCTGATCCTACTCCTCTTTTCCCAACCCTGCTCACTCTCACCCAGGTTCCATCCTCCCTCTGTCTTGACTATTTTGTTTCCTCCTTCCACATGGGATTTATATTTCTTGAAGAAAACACCAGTGGCTCGGGCACTAAGATCAAAAATTGATAAATAGGACCTCTTGAAACCGAAAAGCTTCTACCTCTATAAGGCAAAGGATACTGTCAATAGGACAAAATGGCAGCCTACAGATTAGAAAAAGATCTTCACTAACCCTACATCTGAGAGAGGGCTAATATCTAAAATATATGAAGAAATTACACTCTAAAACAATTAAAATGGGGTACAGAGCTAAACATAATTCTCAACAGAGAAATCTCTAGTGGCCAAGAAACACTTAAAGAAATGGGCAATATCCTTAGTCATCAGGGAAATGCAATAAAAATGACACTGAGATTCCTCCTTATACCAATCAGAATGGCTAAGAGCAAATCTCAAGTGACAGCACATGCTGGTGAGGATGTGGAGTAAGAAAAACAATCCTATGTTGCTGGTAGAGTTGTAAACTTGTAAAACTACTCTGGAAATCAATTTGTGCTTCCTGAGAAAATTGGAAATAGCTCTACCTAAAAGACACTTGACAATATCACAAGGACACATGTTCCACTATGTTCATAGTGATATTACTTTTAAAGCCAAAAACTGGGAGCAATCCAGATATCCTTCAACTGAAGAATGGACCTAGAAAATATCATCCTGAGAGAGATAACTCAGTCATAAATGAACATAGATGGCATGTACTCACTGATAAGTGGATATTAGGAAGAAAGGACAGAAAACCCATGATACAACTCACAGACCATATGAAGGTCAAGAAGAAGGAAGACCAAAGCTTGGATGTTTCAGTCTTTCTTAGAAGGGAGAATGACAGGGAGAGAGAGAGCTCACCACCCAGACAGGTTGGCACTCCTGAAACTGTAGGACAGGAGAGACCGCCAATACTGCCCATCCTTGACCACATCCCTGGCCTAAGAGGAAACTGTATAGGGCCTCTGGGAACAGGAAGATAGGTGCACTCAGGCAGCAGGTCCCCTGCAGTTCACACACCACCTGGAAGGGACCCAGTCAATAGCTCCTTGCACTCAAATCTCGTGGGAGGGAGAGCTAAACCTTCAGAGGGGAAGACATACCTGGGAAGCCAGAAGAGACTACACTCTGCCCACATTTCTGACTCTAGAGGAAAACACCTAATGCCATCTGGGACCCCTGTGCAGAGGGGCCCAAGAAAAGGTGGGGCAGGCCCTTTTGGTTGCCGCTCTCACAGAGACCTGAAGTGCAGTCCCCGAGGAGTGACTTCAGGCCTGAGACCAGAGGTAAGACCAACTTTTCTGTTTCAAGTGACCTGCCTGGTGGACTCAGGACACACGCCCACAGGAGCAGCTGAAGACCAGTAGACAGGAAAGATTACACGCCTGAAAGCAGAACACTCTGTTCATATAACTGGCTGAAAGAAAACAGGAAAACAGGTCTAAAGCACTCCTGACACACAGGCCTATAAGATGGTCTAGCAACTGTCAGAAATAGCCGAACAAGGTAATACCAGAGACAAGCTAATGGCGAGAGGCAAGCTCAGGAACCCAAGCAACATAAATGAAGATTACATGACATCATCGGAGCCCAATTCTCCCACCAAAGCAAACACTGAATATCCAAACACACCAGAAAAGCAAGATCTTGATTTTAAATCACATTTGATCACAATGATGGAGGACTTCAAGAAAGACATAAAGAACTCCCTTAGAGAGACTCAGGAAAACATAAACAAACAAGTAGAAACCTATAGACAGGAATCACAAAAATCCCTGAAAGAATTACAGGAAAACACAATCAAACAGGTGAAGGAATTAAAAATGGAAATAGAAGCAATAAAGAAAGCACAAAGGGAGACAAACCTGGCTATAGAAAACAAAGGGAAGAGACAAGGAGCTGTAGATACAAGCATCACCAACAGAATACCAGAGAGAGAAGAGAGAATCTCCGGAGCAGAAGATTCCATAGAAATTATCAACACAACTGTCAAAGATAATGTAAAACAGGAAATGCTACTGGTCCAAAACATACAGGTAAGCCAGGACACAATGAGAAGATCAAACCTAAGGGTAATAGGTATAGAAGACAGTGAAGACTCCCAGCTCAAAGAACCAGTAAATATCTTCAAAAAAATCATAGAAGTAAACTTCCATAACCTAAAGAAAAAGATGCCTATAAACATACAAGAAGCCTACAGAACTCCAAATAGAGTGGACCAGAAAAGAAACTCCTCCTGTCACATAATAGTCAAAACTCCAAATGCACAAAACAAAGAAAGAATATTAAAAGCAGTAAGGGAAAAAGATCAAAAAACATATAAAGGCAGATCTACCAGAATTACACCAGATTTCTCACCAGAGACTATGAAAGCCAGAAGATCCTGGATAGATGTCATACAGACCCTAAGAGAAACAAATGCCAGCCCAGGTTACTGTATCCAAAATTCTCAATTAACATAGATGGAGAAACCAAGATATTCCATGACATAACCAAATTTACACAATATCTTTCTACAAATCCAGCTGTACAAAGTATTATAAATGGTAAAGCCCAACATAAGGAGGAAAGCTATAACCTAGAAAAAGCAAGAAACTAATCATCTAGCAATAAAACAAAGAGAAGAAAAGCACCCAAACATAATCTCACATCCAAATACGAATATAACAGGAAGCACCAATCACTATTCCTTAATATCTCTCAACATCAATGGACTCAATTCCCTAATAAAAAGCCACGGATTAACAAACTGGATATGCAATGAGGACCATGCATTCTCCTGCATACAGGAAACACACCTCAGAAACAAAGACAGACACTACCTCATAGAGAAAGGCTGGAAAACAACATTACAAGCAAATGGTCTGAAGAAGCAAGCTGGAGTAACCATTCTAATATAGAATAAAATCGATTTTCAACTAAAAGTCATTAAAAAGGATAAGGAAGGACATTTCATACTCATCAAAGGAAAAATCAACCAAGATGAACTCTCAATCCTAAATATCTGTGCTCCAAATACAAGGGCACCTACATACATAAAAGAAACCTTACTAGAGCTCAAAGCACACATTGCACCTCACACAATAATAGTAAGAGAGTTGAGCATGCCACTCTCATCAATGGACAGATGATAGAAATAGAAATTAAAGAGAGACAAACTAAGAGAAGTCATGAACAAAATGGACTTAACAGATATTTATAGAACATTCTATCTGAAAATAAAGGATATACTTTCCTTTCACCAGCTCATGGTACCTTCTCCAAAATTGACAATATAATTGGTCATAAAACAGGCCTCAATAGATACAGAAAGATAGAAATAATCTCATGTGTCCTATCATACCACCATGAGCTAAAGTTTGTCTTAAATAACAACAAGGGAAGAACGCCCACATATACATGGAAATTAAATAATGCTCTAATCAGAGATAACCTGGTCAAGGAAGAAATAAAGAAAGAAATTAAAGACGTCTTAGAATTTAATTTAAATGAAGGTACAACATACCCAAACTTATGGGACACGATGAAAGCTTTGCTAAGAGGAAAACTCATAGTTCTGAGTGCCTGCAGAAAGAAACAGAAGAGAGCATATATCAGCAGCTTGACAGCATACCTAAAAGCTGTAGAACAAGAAGAAGCAAATACACCTACGAGGAGAAGAAGGCAAGAAATAATCAAACTTAGAGCTGAAATCAACCAAGTAGAAACAAAAAGGAGCATACAACGAATCAACAGAATCAAAAGCTGGTTTTTGAGAAAATCAACAAAATAGATAAACCCTTAGCCAGACTAACGAGAGGACACAGAGAGTGTGTCCAAATTAACAAAATCAGAAATGAAAAGGGAGACATAATTAAAGAATCAGAGGAAATTAAAAAAAATCATCAGATCCTACTACCAAAGCCTATATTCAATAAAACTTGAAAATCTAGAGGAAATGGACAATTTCCTAGACAGATACCAGGTACCAAAATTAAATCAGGAACAGATAAAACAATTAAACAACCCCATAACTCCTAAAGAAATAGAAGCAGTTAATAAAAGACTCCCAACCAAAAAGAGCCCAGGTCCAGATGGGTTCAGTGCAGAATTCTATCAGACCTTCATAGAAGACCTCATACCAATACTATCCAAGTATTCCACAAAATTGAAACAAATGGAGCGCTACCGAATTCCTTCTATGAAGCCACAATTACTCCAAACCACACAAAGACCCAACAAAGAAAGAGAACTTAAGACCAATTTCCCATATGAATATCGATGTATAAATACTCAGTAAAATTCTGGCAAACTGAATCCAAGAGCACATCAAAACAATCATTCATCATGATCAAGTAAGTTTCATCCCAGGCATGCAGGGATGGTTTAATATATGGAAAATCATCATCGTAATCCACTATATAAACAAACTGAAAGATAAATACCACATGATCATTTCATTAGATGCTGAGAAAGCATTTGACAAAATTCAACACCCCTTCATGATAAAAGTCCTGGAAATAACAGGATTTCAAGACCCATACCTAAACAGAGTAAAAGCCATATACAGCAAACCAGTAGCTAATATTAAAATAAATGGGGAGAAACTTGAAGCAATCCCACAAATAGAGGGACTAGACAAGTCTGCCCACTCTCTCCCTACTCATTAAATATAGTTCTTGAAATTCTACCCAGAGCAATCAGACAACAAAAGGAGATCAAAGGGATACAGATAGGAAAGAAAGAAGTCAAAATATCACTATCTGCAGATGATTTGATAGTATATTTTAGTGATCCCAAAAGTTCCACCAGAGAACTACTAAACCTGATAAACACCTTCAGCAAAGGCCCTGCGTATAAAATGAACTCAAATAACACAGTTGCCTTCCTCTACACAAAAGAGAAACAAGCTGAGAAAGAAATTAGGGGAACGACAACTTTCATAATAGTCTCGAATAATATAAAATATTTCAGTGTGATTTTAACCAAGCAAGTGAAAGATCTGTATGATAAGAACTTCAAGCCTCTGAAGAAAGAAATTGAAGAAGATCTTAGAAGATGGAAAGATCTCCCATGCTCATGGATTGTCAGGATTAATATAGTAAAAATGGCCATTTTACCAAAAGTGATCTACAGATTCAATGCAATCTCCATCAAAATACCAATCCAATTCTTCAGAGTTAAACAGAACAATTTGCAAATTCATCTGGAATAACAAAAAACCCAGGATAGCTAAAACTTTCCTCAACAATACAAGGTCTTCCGGGGGAATCACAAACCCTGAACTCAAGCAGTATTACAGAGCAATAGTGATAAAAACTGCATGGTATTGGTACAGAGACAGACAGATAGACCAATGGAACAGAATTGAAGACCCAGAAATGAACCCACACACCTACGGTCACTTGATTTTTGACAAAGGAGCCAAAACCATCCAATGGAAAAAAGATAGCATTTTCAGCAAATGGTGCTGGTTCAACTGGAGGTCAACATGTAGAAGAATGCAGACCGATCCATGCTTATCACCCTGTACAAAGCTTAAGTCCAAGTGGATCAAGGACCTCCACATCAAACCAGATACACTCAAACTAATAGAAGAAAAACTAGGGAAGCATCTGGAACACATGGGCACTGGAGAAAATTTCCTGAACAAAACACCAATGGCTTATGTTCTAAGATCAAGAATCGACAAATGCGATCTCATAAAACAGCAAAGCTTCTGTAAGGCAAAGGAAACTGTTGTTAGGACAAAACAGCAACCAACAGATTTGGTAAAGATCTTTACCAACCCTACAACTGATAGAGGGCTTATATCCAAAATATACACAGAACTCAAGACGTTAGACTTCAGGAAGACAAATAACCCTATTAAAAATTGGGGTTCAGAGCTAAACAAAGAATTCACAGCTGAGGAATGCCAAATGGCTGAGGAACACCTAAAGAAATGTTCAACATCTTTAGTCATAAGGGAAATGCAAGTCAAAACAACCCTGAGATTCCACCTCACACCAGTCAGAATGGCTAAGATCAAAAACGTAGGTGACAGCAGATGCTGTCGAGGATGTGGAGAAAGAGGAACACTTCTCCATTGTTGATGGCATTGCAGACTGGTACAACCATTCTGGAAATCCGTCTGCAGGTCCCTCAGAAAACTGGACATTGTTCTACCTAAGGATCCAGCTATACCTCTCTTGGGCATATATCCAAAAGATGCACCAACATATAACAAAGACACATGTTCCACTATGTTCATAGCAGCCTTAATTATAACAGCCAGAAGCTGGGAAGAACCTAGATGCCTTTCAACAGAGTAATAGATACAGAAAATGTGGTACATCTACACAATGGAATACTACTTAGCTATCAAAAACAGTGAGTTTATGAAATTCATAGGCAAATGGATGGAACTGGATAATATCCTGAATGAGGTAACCCAATCACAGAAAAACACACATGGTATGCCTTATTAATAAGCGGTTATTAGCCCAAATGCTCGAAGTACCCTAGATGCACGGAACACATGAAACTCAAGAAGGATGACCAAAATGTGAATGCTTCACTCCTTCTCACCCTTGGGAGGGAATACGGAGGCAAAGTTTAGAACAGACGCAGAAGGAATACCCATTCAGAGTTTGCCCCACATGTGGCCCATACACATACAGCCACCAAACTAGATAAGATGGATGAAGCAAAGAAGTGCAGGCCAACAGGAACCGGATGTAGATCTCTCCTGAGAGACACAGCCAGGATACAGCAAATACATAGGGGAATGCCAGCAGCAAACTATGGAACTGAGAACGGGACCCGCGTTGAAGGAATTAGAGAAAGGATTGAAAGAGTTTTAAGTGGCTTGAGACCCCATATGAACAACAACGCCAACCAACCAGAGCTTCCAGGGACTAAGCTACTACCCAAACACTATACAAGGACTGACCCTGGGCTCCAACTGCATAGCTAGCAATGAATAGCCTAGTAAGAGCACCAGTGGAAGGGGAAGCCCTTGCTTTTTCCAAGACTGAATCCCTAGTGAACGTGATTGTTGGGGGGGAGGGCAGTAATGGGGGATGGATGGGGAGGGGAACACCCATATAGAAGGGGAGGGGGAGGGGTTAGGGGGATGTTGGCCAGGAAACTGGGAAAGGGAATAACAATTGAAATATAAATAAGAAATACCCAAGTTAATAAAATTGGGAAAAAATAAAATAAAATATGTGAACACAGCAAAAAAAAAAAAAAAAGGAGGGGGATGACTTATGGGAGAAAATATGGAGAGAAAGTGTAGAGAAGGGACTGAAGGACATGCCATCCAGAGACTGCCCCTCCTGGGTATCCATCCCATATACAGACACCTAACACTATGGCAGATACCATAAAGTGTATGTTGACAGGAGCCTGATATAGCTGTCTCCTGAGAGGTTCTTTCAGAGCCTGACAAATATAGAGGTGAATACTTGCTGTCAACCATTGGACTGAGCACCATGTCCCCAATGGAAAAATTAGAGAAAAGACTGAAGGAGCCCAAGGGGTTGGCAACCCCATAGGAAGAACAAGAATATCAACCAACTAGATCCCCCCCACCCCAGAGCTCCTAGGGACTAAGCTACTAACCAAAGAGTACACATGGAGGAATACATGGCTCCAGCTGCATATTTAGCAGAGGATGGTCTTATCTGGTATCAGTGGGAGGGGAGGCCCTTCGTCCTGTGAAGGCTCTATGCTCCACTGTAGGGGAATGTCAGGATGGTGAGTTGGGAGTGGGTGGGTGGGTGGAGGAGCACATTCATAGAAATGACGGGGGAGTTGGTGGGATAGGGGTTTTGTGGATGGGAAAGCAGGAAACGGGCTAACATTTGAAATATAAATAAATAAAATATCAAAAATTAAGTGAGAGACAGAGAGAGAGAGAGAGAGAGAGAGAGAGAGAGAGAGAGAGAGAGAGAGCTCCATGCTTCATGCATATATGTTACTTATTGTTCTTTCTTTTAGGACTTCTAACCCTGAGACTTGAGGTCTTCTCTGATTACTTAAGCCTATTCTTATTATTCCCTTTCTCCTACTTGGTTTCCTTGTTAAGCCTTGATTTGATGGTTTGTGGTTAGTTATATTGTAATTTACTGTGTCCTGCTCAGTTGATGACCTTAAGATGACTGCTCAGTTCTAAAGAGAAATGGAGGAGAAATGGGTCTCGGGAGAGGGAAGAAGGAAGGATAACTAGCAGAATTGAAGCAAGAAGGAGCTATTATCTTATGTAATAGATGAGAGAAGAATACATTTTAAAAACTGTCCTTCATATATTATTATTTAAAACAATTTTCTATAAGAAAAATTAATATGGTATGCATGCAAACACATACACACATGTAAATATATATATTTCCCCAATTTTGAACTTTCAATTATAGAAATATCTATGTTTTTGTAAAGAACATCCAAGTGTGAAAAACAATCCATCTGGTACATAGTCTATTTGAAAGAAATATGGTTTTGTTGATCTCATAATTTTTAGATTCACCAAATTAATGAACTAAGCTATATGGAAATATGTAAATGTAATGCAGAACATATGAATATATACAATATACATTAAATAACAGACTATACATTAATTTTATTTTCAATTGTAGAGGAGGAGTGGTTCAGCAAGCTGCATTAATCTACTATGTAATGTTCCTGGACTAAGTTAAGTCCAGCTAACTTAATGTATTATGCTCTGTAAGTAGAATCCATTGCAAACCTCCCTTTTAAAATGAGACAAGGAGAGATGGAAAATAAACACAAAGCATTGATATATTACCACGATAAAGGACTTCCTGCTAAGAAAGCCAAGGATTGATTTACATTAAAAAATGTGATTTACTCCAGAAAGAGAATAATTAAGCATTAGTCAATTGCTAAGACATTTTAATAGTATCCTTCTAACAGCTGAAAGTGCATTAAAAGACTAAAAATCTGGACCTGGGGAAAGATTCATTAATTAAACAAAAATCCGTTCTCTTCAAACTGTGAACCTGTCAAAATGTTTTCAAGTGTGTTTTTCTGATAAAACAGATACTTACTTACACTCTGAGAGGCTATGAATTTATATCGGTCCTAGAATCTGGAAGTGTTAGCCATTTGAAGAGTTGAAGCTGAGAGATTAATTCAAAGTATAAAAATACTGTTATACTGTTATAATGAATTAATGAAATATAGTGTACCTGCAGGGCTTCTGTGCTTAGTCGAATGTTTTATGGAATATTACAAAGGTTTGACAAAAAAATGCTCCCTCTCCTCAAGGTGCTTCAACCTAGACTGCAGAAGCAAAAGGAAGATGGGTGAAGTAAACCCTGTGATAACAGCATCCAATGAGCTTTGAAAGGAACCAATCAGTATGGACTCAGAGTCTTGTGTGGCAAAATGTACAAACTAAACTCATTGGTGATTAAGCCCAAGTCAACAGTAATGTACTGGTGTCACAGCAAGGAAAAACAAAACAAAACAAGCTGGAAAGCTTGGAGTAACTTAGCTAGGAATGAGTCCAGATTTGAATTCTCAACTCCATGCTTCTTATGTCTTTCATTCTATCTGTTGCATGAGCCTGAATCTGTGCTTACATGTGTGTGCATGTGTGCATTTCTGTGATGTGTATCCATAACAAACAGCTTCACTCTTGTCTTAAATCAAGTACACAGAAATCATTACATGGAGTAGGAATGCTATAGTTTCTGAAATCTTAACTGAGTTCCAAGGGGTTAAGTCACTAGATCCAACTGATGCCAACTGACCCACACAACAACAGTACTTTAATATCATTCTTTATCAACTAGTATTCATAAATGGATATTCTTTTTATGAGGCTGCTTTCATCCTCTGTATTTGCTGCTTTCAGGAAGTGGTATACATGCACTGTTCTGATTGAGAAACATGAAAACTTACATAAGTTAACATTAGAGCTTTACATTAGACTAGGCTTTAAAAGATGATGACAGGGGAAATTCAAGGCAAATAAGGTTGGCTTATATTTTGTTCTCTTAAAGGCACATTGAGTAAGCTGGCTGAGTACACAGTAAACAACTCCTTTAAGACTTACCTGAATTCAAGGTATATTATTAATTTCAGCTGTGCATTCCAGTAAAAGTTCTAGTCTCTTACTGTGAAGGTAAGAGAGATGTTTACAATATTCAATCATCAAAGTAAAAGTAAAGTGTATAGATATAGGTGTGTGTTGTTCAAGGGTACTATTTTCCAGATTTTAAGCATGGCGGATACGAAATAGATAAGAAGCTTGCAGTGTTTTCAGAAGGGCCAATCTATCTATGGACTGGAAAAGAAAATCCTTGATAAGTGGTGGGGTAAGTAATAGTTTGAAAAGCACTGATTCTTTGTTTGAAATAACCATGGGGTTGAAACTACCACCAAATTAGCTTGCAATATAATCTACAAAATAACAATGTTATTGAAATTACAAAGAAGTATAATGTAATATTTAAGCTACTTGGATTAATTTGTATATTTCTGTGTCATTGTATATTATTGGAGTAAAACTAATTTTTACAAATGTAGCCAGCCAATGTTGCCCTCTTAGAGAACAGGAGAGCCTGGAGAGCTAGGCTTAAGTTGATTCCAGGGTTAGCCAATGAGGAATGCCAGGTTTTGGCTTTGAACCATTTTACACAATGTTTACTTCAGTCTCTTCCATCACATTATAGCTAACTTTCTCTCTTGCTGGATTTCTAATCTGAATAACCATATTGTGTCTTTAGTTTTCAAGGTATCAGAACACTTAATACGGCCTATCTTAATTTACATATTTATGTATTTCAGTCATCAGTCATTGCCCCATCTCCAAATGAATTCATTCCTAGAAATTCATCCTTCTTAAAGTCAATTTGGAATTCCTTCATTCTTAAAGATGTTTCAAAAATTCTGTGTGGCTTTTCATTCTCTTTGAGGTGAGAAAAATAGCAATAATTTAGTAGATGAAGAGGTACTAGCATCCCAACTTCTTATAGCTCTGGGATGAAGTCAAGTAGATGCAGACATAGAACTTTTTTGTGAAAATAGTCCTTGCTTTCAGAAAGTACATTTTTTTCAGATCTTGCAACCAAGTTAATAATGTGCCTTGAGATCATCAAAACTACACTCATCCTGTTTTCCTAGTTCACCCAGACCATTTAAATTTAATTTGCCTACTAAAAGAGCAATGAAACCAACTCTACCATTCCTTGTATTTCCCAAATAACCAATTTTCCATCCTAATCCAGACCTATACTTTTAATCTTAAATAATATATTCTATGTCACTAGCCCAGAAGAGTGTGTTTGTGTGTGTGTATGTGTGTGTGTGTGTGTGTTAGTTTGCTGAAAGCAACATCTAAATTAAAATCAACCTATTAGAAAACAAATGTCTATGAATGTTGAAAAAGTGACTATAGGATGATAATATCTATCAATTTTGAGATTTATACTACATCAGAAGGGTTCAGTAAGTAAATAACTCCCTTGTAAATTATGACTAATAAAATAATAGAAGATATTCTTCATTCCTTGCCTATACCATGATTTTGGTGATGTTTAATTATTATGTAAATGGCCCTTTTAATTTTTAATTATTTTTATTTGGTCTTTGGTAGTGATAATAGGCACAGAAGGAAGACAGCAGAAAATAAGTGGAGGATTCAACTTTGAGCCTTCTTGTTTCCATTAAATTTTTCATATGAATTTGTAAGTAATCTATAAGAGGCCATTGGTTTATTGCAAGGCACTCACTGTGTACAATTTGATATTTTCTCTTTTTTTATTGAATATTTTATTTATTTACATTTCAAATGTTAGCCTCTTTCCTGGTTTCCCGTCTGAAACCCCCTATCACATCCCCCCTTACCTTGCTTCTATGAGGGCGCTCCCCTACCCACTCCTGCCTCACCTTTCTAGCATCACTCTACACTAGGGCATCAACCCTTCACAGGACCAAGGGTCTGCTCTCCCATCGATGTGCGATAAGACCCCTTCAAAACCTTCAGTCCTTCCCCTCACTCCTCCATTGGGTTCCCTGTGACCAGTCCAATGGTTGGCTTCCAGCATCTTCATCTGCATTGGTCAGGATCTGGCAGAGCCTCTCAGGAGACAGCACTATCAGACTCCTGTCAGCAAGCACTTCTTGGCATCTGCACTAGTGTCTGGGTTTGATGTCTTCATGAGGGATGGATCCCCAGGTGGGGCAGTCTCTCGATAGCCTTTTCTTCAGTGTCTGCTCTACTCTTTGTCCCTGTATTGTATTTAGACAGGAGCAATTCTGGGTTGAAATTTTGGAAATGGGGGGTGCCTCATCCCTCAACTAGGGAGCCATGCCAAACCTCTGGATATGGTCTCCACAGGTTCTCCCTCCCTTTTGGGGAGGATTTCGGATAATTTTATACCCATGGGGTCCTGGGAGGCTCTTGGTTTTCTGGCATCTGGGACTTTCTGGTTACTACCTCCAGTAATCCACCACCAATTACTACATACCTCTGTTCAATTTCCTGACCATCTCTACACCTCCTCCATCTCCTCCCATACCTGATTCTGCCCCTCTTTTCTCCTCTTCCTCCTCTCTTCCATCGAAGTCCCTCCTACCCTCTACTTCCCTTGATTATTTTGTTCCCCCTTCTAAGTAGGACTGAAACATCCACTCTTTGGTCTTCTTTCCTCTTGAACTTCATGTGGTCCATGAGTTACACGATGGGTATTCCAAGCTCTTTGTTTAATATCCACTTATCATCAAGTACATACAATATGTTTTCTTTTGTGACTGAATTTCCCCACTCAGGATGATATTTTAGATCCATATATTTGCTTGTGAATTTCACGAAGTCTTTTTTTTTTCATTTTTATTAACTTGAGTATTTCTTATTTACATTTCGATTATTATTCCCCTTCCCGGGCCAACATCCCCCTAGCTCCTCCCCTCCCCTTCTATATGGCTGTTCCCCTCCCCATGCTCCCCTCATTACTGCCCTCCCCCCAACAATCACATTCACTGGGGGTTCAGTTTTGGAAGGACCAAGGGCTTCCCCTTCCACTGGTGCTCTTACTAGGCTATTCATTGCTACCTAGGCAGTTGGAGCCCAGGGTCAGTCCATGTATAGTGTTTGGGTAGTAGCTTAGTCCCTGGAAGCTCTGATTGGTTGGCATTGTTGTTCATATGGGGTCTCGAGCCCCTTCAGGCTCTTTCAGTCCTTTCTCTGATTCCTTCAATGGGGGTCCCGTTCTCAGTTCAGTGGTTTGCTCCTGGCATTCGCCTATGTATTTGCTGTATTCTGGGTGTGTCTCTCAGGAGAGATCTACATCCTGTTCCTGTCAGCCTTCACTTCTTTGCTTCATCCATCTTATCTAGTTTGGTGGCTGTATATGTATGGGCCACCTGTGGGGCAGGCTCTGAATGGGTGTTCCTTCAGCCTCTCTTCTAAAATTTGCCTCCCTATTCCCTCCCAAGGGTATTCTTGCTCCCCCTTTAAAGAAGGAGTAAAGCATTCGCATTTTGGTCATCCTTCTTGAGTGTCATGTGTTCTGTACATCTAGGGTAATTCAAGCATTTGGGTTAATAGCCACTTATCAATGGGTGCATACCATGTGTGTTTTTCTGTGATAGGGTTACCTTACTCAGGATGATATTTTCCAGTTCCATCCATTTGCCTATGAGTTTCATAAAGTCATTGTTTTTGATAGCTGAAGTCATTATTCTTAATATCTGAGTAGTAATCCATTCTGTAAATGGATCATATTTTCAAAATCCATCCCTGTGTTGAGAGACATCTGGGTTGTTTTCAATTTTGGGCTATTATAATATGGCTGCTATGAACATAATGGAGCATGTTCCCTTGTTATACATTGGAACATCTTTTGCATATATGTCCAGGAGTGGTATAGCTAGTTCCTCCGGTAATACTATGACCATTTTCAGATAAACAGCCAGACTAAATTCCAGAGTGGTTGTACCAGCTTGTAATCCCATCAACAGTGGAGGAATGTTCCTCTTTCCCCACATACTGGCCAGTATCTGTTTTCATCTGATTTTTGGGTTTTAGCCATTCTGACTGGTGTGAGGTGGAATTTCAGGGTTGATTTAATTTGCATTTCCCTGATGACTAAGGATGTTGAATAGTTTTTTTTAGGTACTTCTCAGCCATTCAATATTTCTCAGTTGCAAATTCTTTTTTTTATCTCTGTAGCCCATTTTTAAATAGGGTTATTTGATTCTGCAGACTAACTTCTTGAGTTCTTTGTATATTTTGGATATTAGCTCTCTATCAGATGTAGGATTGTTAAAGATATTTTCCCAATCTGTTGGTTGTCATTTTGTCCTATTGACAGTGTCCTTGGACTTATAGAAGCTTTTCAATTGCATGAGGTCCCATTTTTCAATTCATGATCTTAGAACATTAGCCATTGGTGTTTTGTTCAGGAAAATTTCTCCTGTACTCATTTGTTCAAGGCTTTTCCCCACTTTCTCTTCTAACTTGTTAATTCAGAACTTGTAGGACTCTAGTGAGGCTGAAGGTTAACATGAATTAGTACCTTGTCATATTGGTGCTGTTTTGTACAATAGAATTTTCAACAATAATTTAATGTATAGGCTTTTCCTAGTAACATGTTAGGAAGTTGAATGTACACAACATTTATACAATGGTGTATAAAATAGATAAATGAATACGAATAACAAAACTGGTTCTTTGTCATGTTCCTGTGCTTTCTGAAATAGCTATACATTTGAAACACCAACTCATTATTCTCATCCATGCCCGAACTATCCATTAAAAGGCAAATAATACTAGCAACCATACATTCATTCACAGTTATTCATCCTTACTTGAGGGACGTGAATGCATTTTCATGTACTACATGTGGAAAGAGAGGCTTGTGAGACTGTACCAAAGTAAAACTGAAATTAGGATCTAGACCTCTTCACTCCCACTTCATGAGTATCTACCACATTCATCCAATGTCTAAGGATTTTTTAGACTTCCCTAAAGAAAGTAACTTCCTGCAACATCTATGCTCAAAAAATTCATCGAGGGGCTTGAGATGACATTCTTCACACTCAAGTAATTCAACTTGCTATTGTTGAGTAAGGAAGAAGACAAGGTTACAACAAACAGTAAATAGATATTAGTAAACACAAAAGTAGATAAAATGAAGAACAAATTTATGAAGGTGCATTTTCAAGCAGAAAAATATCAAGAGATATGAAAGATATAAAGTGATAATTTTATATTCTCTAGAGTCTATTGAATAAAATGATAATGGCAGAAAAATGCCAACTTTTTCCTTAAATAAAACTGATTTGTTTTGGGAGAATTTTATCTGATTTGTTTTAGTACATTACTTTGATCACTGTATAGAGACGAATAGAATAAGGCTGAAATAAAAGTAGCTAAACTTCTCAGAATGTATTATGCGGGCAACCAAAGAGAATAGTTTGGACTAAGAAAATCATAGTGACTATTGTTCTTTATAATCTAAGGTGCTTTTGCATTTTTACTTTTTTCAAAACTCTTTCTATAGAGAGAATTTGGATGGATGCTCTCTCAGTCTGAGTCAAAGACACACACTTATTCCCCTTCTCAGTGTAAATGCATATACATGTCACCTAGGTGACTTTCCAGTCCTCTACATTCTCCTTTCCTTGTCCTTCAAGGCATTTTCTCTGCTTTTGCGTAGCTTCTCCTGCTCTAATTTCTGAGGTGCTTACTTTAAAAACTGACAAATTCATAGATAGAAGTAAAGATATGGTATAAAGGTAAAATGAAATGGAGCTGAAGAAAAGCACAGTTACAGATCAAAGTTGAGGCAGACAGCATGGTGATGACTGCTGTGAAGTATTCCAACAGTGTTTTGTTTGCTTTGATTCAAATACACATTTCTGGAATTCTTTTCAAATGCCCAGGTCACAGGGGCACACAGTATGAACAGGAGAAATCAATAGGTACATCATCAGACTATAGGAACAACAGTTGACAACAGAACCTCATGACCCAATGCTAGATGAAGGGGAACACACACACACACACACACACACACACACACACACACACACACACTCACACATGCAAGCATGCATGCACACACACACATGCACACACACACGCACATGCTCACATACGATTGGAGAAGCTGGTGTGTTTGATAAGTTACTGAGACAAATGCTTTACCTGACTGTAACTTGACCCACATAATATGCCTGGAAGGCTATTGACATAATACCAAAGCTTAGAATATGGCCATCATCCTGTAATACCTAACTAGCTAACTTGCAATCAATGTCTATGTTTGACTTTTCTGTCTTCCTAATACAGAGAGAGAGAGAGAGAGAGAGAGAGAGAGAGAGAGAGAGAGAGAGAACACTCAGAAAGGGGAATTCTCAAGGAGCACATTGTAATTAATAAGCAAATTAGATATATTAAGAAACATAATTCACTAAGAAAAACTGATTTCAATTATGAATTGCATGGGTAAGATGACTTGTGTGTTGACATTTAGACTGGGAATGAGCTGGTATTGAGGACTTACATGACAGCATCTCTGGAGACTGGGTCAATTTAGAAGACTAAACACAAGACCAACTGTATACAAGTGTTTCACAGTACATAAGAGGTCACATGGAGTGGGAGATACTATATAAGCAAGTTTTAAATGGTCTTATTTTAAGAAAAGAAAATCTTATAAAATATTTCTAATTTTTTCTTTGTTAGGGAAGTGCACTAATATTGGCTCATTCCTCAAGACATACTTTTTACATGTCGACTAGTATGTTATAGTATCTGAAGGAGACAAGGCAACAATCATATGTATACTAAACCACAAATTGTATTTGTAAAATACCTTTTTTTTTCTGGGACTCAGACATGCTTCATTTCAACTTCCAGTTGCTTTTCTAAATTTTACCAAGTTATAGAGTGGTTATTGATTAACTTTGCATATTGCCTTGCTCTATATTGTTTATCTGTATGTATACACTAATCATATGACTATGTTAAACATATGATGATGGATAGTCTTTTTTTTCTAAATAATTATCTATTACTCTTTATGTTTCTGTAAAACATCTACATACTTCAGAATTTAGACCACAAGCATTTATCAATTCTAAGTTTATGTGACAGAAATACATGGTTGGGATGGTCCCTCAAGTCCAGTTATCACAAGGTTGACATGAACAGGACATGGCATGAGCTCCCATGTATAGCTCAGAAATAGTAAGCCCTTTCAAATCTCCATCAACCTTGGAGTTTTGTTACTTCAGTTATAGTCATTTCTATGTATTTTTGCATTTTCTTTGCTTTCACTAGACCAAGAACCAACAGATCAAATACAGTCCACTCATATAAATCAAGATAATATGACTTTCTGAAATTATGTGACCTAACTTGAACATGAAGAATACCTCTTTATGTTATCCTCTGATCCCACTGATTTTCTTGTGGTTATCTTTGAAGGGACATCACCCTATCATAATATATTCTATCTTTACTACTCCATCATTTTCAGATACCATAAAAATGAAGGGTTTTTCAATATATACATTGGCTTTCATTTTTATTATTGTAATTATGAGTACTCTTTACTTCCGAAAAGAAACTGTAAATGTTACACTAGTTTCAAGAAACGTTATCACTAGGTCATTGGAAGAAACATGGGCACTTGCATTTTATTGTTGTAATAGTTTACAAACAAATTTATAGGAATTGACTGTTGTGTAGCTCTTTGCTTCAGGATCGAAACATGTTGTCTCCAAGGAGCTTCTTAAAACACAAGGTAAACAACTCAAAATAGAGTCAAGAAGTCACTGAAAAGGACCAGTTTTACAACAGACCACTGTTCAAAGAGTAAACAATATACTGACTGTTTTCACACAAGCCAATCTACAAAGGGGGCTTATAGACTAGTCCAGCTAAGATGCACATAATGGCATTGCCTGGAAGAAGCAGAGACTGAGTGTCCTACAAGGAATTTAAACAATCTGAGTCACTTGGAAAAGACACTCATCACCCTGTTAGGCTGACTGCAAGCTGTTTAATGCACTCCAAGTTGCCAGCTTTTGTGTTTTGTCATTCACGTTGGGGTGGGCTTTGGTAATACAGCTATATTTAAGTCATCTCTGCCTCTGTAGGTAACACCTTACCCATATTCCAGCACATAACTCCAGTCGTTAAGTTGGATTTGCCGAATCTGTAGTTTGGTTCGTAATGGGTTCCCGATCTGGGATGCATAGATGTGTTATGTTGTGGCTCCCCATGCAAAGTCATGTCGCAACACACTGATGCTGCTGTGAATTTTCATCACCAACTTCTCTAAGAGGTATAAGCCATTTTAGGAACATTTTAAAATCTATATTGTTATAGCTTAGAAACATTTTGACACATATTTATTACAATTTCTATGCCCTCCTAGATAGAGTACCTGTGATATTATTTTCCTTTGCAAATTCTATATGAGTTGCTTAAAATTATAGGAATTCTCTGCCATCATAGGGGAAGAAAACAATTTTACCATGCTAGTTTTAATCCTTTCTCAGCTTAGTGCTTTCAGTATCTTATCTTTTGTGTTTTATGTATGCATCACAGACTTACCTGAAAAACTATTTTACTGTTTGACACAGATTGTGGTCAGTCTTATAATCCTGCCCAGATCCCAGGTTGGAAATTATACTTATGTGCACCACAGACAGGTTATATCATCTGTCATGTTTGCCTTATTTCTTTTCAATTCGGGTTGTAGACATTTTTCACTTTTCTCCATGAATAATAGGATTATGGAAAAAATTTCAATTTTTAATACCACCTTAATATACTGTAGGTATAAGCTTTTAAATTAAAAATAATCTACTTTCATATTTGAATTGTGGAATAAGCATTTTTCAGCAGAGGGCAGCATTTTGTGTTGTTCTGCTCTGTGGATGAACATCCCTCAGACACAGAGCACCAAAGTTGCTCTGAACCTTCTTTCCTCAACATGTACAGAAAACCAGGCTAACATATACACTTGTATTTCCATGGGGGGAAAATGATGCATTTTCCCTTGGCAGAGCTTCTGAGAGATTCCTAAATCCCTAAAAATTAGCTAGGAGTGCTCTTTAAATCATTAATTGTTTAAAAAACTGAAGGTGCATAATTAGAATAAATGAATCAGCAATCAAAGAACCCTATGTTGTGTGTGTGTGTGTGCATGTGTGTGCATGTACATGTGCGTGTATGCATGTGTGAGTATGCCCATGTATACAGATGGCATAGTAAATGTGAGGTATCCTCCTCATACTCATGGCCTCTAGAAAATAAACTTTTCCATGTTCTTGTGGTTATAAGTTCTTATAAGTTATAAGTTCCATGGACATATTTTCTAAGTCTCTGGTATCTTCTCTTCTTGTTATGTGAATCTAAGTATGAAATCTTATTTACCCAAACTGAGTAAAAATAAAAATAAAAAAACACATTCACACTTTATAAGAGCATTGCTTATTTGAAAGGGGTTCACCTTGGTCATTTAAAAAAATAATCAAAAATTGACAAATGGAACTTCATAAAATTGCAAAGCTTCTGTAAGGCAAAGGACACTGTCAATAGGACAAAACAGCAAACAAAAGATTGGGAAAGGATATTTAACAATCCTACATTCAATAGAGGGCTAATATCCAAAAATATACAATGAACTCAAGAAGTTAGACTCCAGAGGGCCAAATCACCCTATTAAAAATGGGGTAGAGAGCTAAACAAAGAATTCTCAATTGAGGAATATCAAATGGCTGAGAAGTACCTAAAGAAACGTTCAACATCTTTAGTCATCAGGGAAATACTAATCAAAACAACCATGAGATTCCACCTCACAACAGTCAGAATGACTAAGACCAAAAATCCAGTGACAGCAGATGCTGGCAAGGTTGTGGAGAGAGAGGAACACTCCTCCATTTTTGGTGAGACTGCTGGTACAACCACTCTGGAAATCAGTCTGGAGGTTCCACAGAAACTTGAACTTGAAGAAATTTCTCCTGTCACATAATAGTCAAATCACCAAAAGTACAAAATGAAAAATGTTAAAAGCAGTAAGGGAAACTGGTCAAGTAACATATAAAGGCAGATCTATCAAAATTACGCCAAACTTCTCACCAAGGTCTGGGCAGATGTCATACAGACCCGAAGAGAACACAAAGGCCAGCTCAGGCTACTATATCCAGCAAAACTCTCAATTAACATAGATGGAGAAACCAAGATATTCCATGGAAAAACCAAATTTACACAGAATATTTCCATAAATACAACCCTATAAAGGATAATATAGACAGAAAACCCCAACACAAGAAAGGAAACTACTACACCCTAGAAAAGGCAAGAAAGTAATCTTCTTGCAACAAAGCTAAAAGAAGACAGACACAAAAACATAACTCCACTTCTAACAATGAAAATAACAATAAATAACAATCACTATTTCTTAATATCTTTTAACACCAATGAATTAAATACCCACCCACCCACCCCCCAAAAAACATAGACTAACAGACTGAATGCATAAAGAGGACCCAGCATTTTGTTGCAAACATGAAATACACCTCAGTGACAAAGACAGACAATACCTCAGAGTAAAAGACTGGAAAACAATTTTCTAAGCAAATGGTCCCAAGAAAAGCTGGAGTAGCCATTCTCATATCAAATAAAATTGACTTTCAAGCAAAAGTTATTAAAAAAGATAAGGAAGGACACTTCATATTTGTCAAAGGAAAAATCCACCAAGAGGAATTCTTATTCCTGAATATTTCTGCTTCAAATGCAAGGGCACCTACATTCATAAAAGAAACCTTACTAAGGCTAAAAACAAACATTGCATTTCACACAATAATAGTGGGAGACTTCAACACCACACTCTCATAAATGGACAGGTCATGGAAACAGAAACTAAACAGAGACACAGTGAAACTAATAGAAATCATGAGCCAAATGGATTTAACAGATATTTATAGAACATTTCATCTTAAAACAAAAGAATATACCTTCTTCTCAGCACCTTAAAGTACCATCTATTAAATTGACCAGATAATCAGTCACAAAACAGACCGGAACAAATAAAAGAACATTGAAATAATAGGATCCCATGTACCCTATCAGATCAGAGCAAACTAAGGCTGGTCTTCAATAACAACAAAAATGACAGAAAGCCTGAATGCACATGGAAGCTGAATAGTGCTCTACTCAATGATAACTTGGTCAAGGAAGAAATAAAGAAAGAAAATAAAGACTTTTTAGAATTTAGTTAAAATGACTACATAAAATACCCAAACTTTTGGGACACAATGAAAAGCTGTGCTAAGAGGAAAACTCATAGGACAGAGTGCCTTACCAAAAAAAAAAAAAAAAAAAAAAAAGCTGGAGAGTGCATGCACTAGCAGCTTGACAGCATATCTAAAATTTCTAGAAGAAAAAGAAGAAATTACAAACCAACAGAGTAGACTGCAGGAAATGATCAAACTCAGGGAGGCTAAAATCAACCAATTAGAGCCAAAAATAACTGTATAAAGAATAGACAAAATCAAGAGCTGTTTCATTCTAAATTAGCAAAATGAGAAATGAAAAGGGAGGCATAGCAACAGAATCTGATAAAATTCAAAAAAAAAATCATCAGATCCTACTACAATAGCCTATGCTCAAAAAAACTGAAAAATCTGGATGAAATGGACAATTTCATAGACAGATACCAGGTACCAAAGTTAAATAAGGAAAAGATAAACCATCTAAAGAGTCCCATAACTCCTAAAGAAATAAAACATGTATTAAAAGTTTCCCAACCAAAAAAAAAGCTCAGTACCAGATGGGTTTAGTGCAGAATTGAATCAGACCTTCATAGAAGACTTAATACCAACACTGTCCAAACTGTTCCACAAAATAGAAACAGAAGAAACACTACCTAATATCATCTATGAAGGTACAATTAGGTTTATACTTATACCGCATAGACCCAACAAAGAAAGGGAACTTCAGACCAATTTCCCTTATGAATATTGATGCGAAAATACTCAATAAAATTCTCTCAAAACGAATCAAAAGACACATCAAAATGGTCATCCAATGGTCAAGTAGGCTTCATCCCAGTGATGCAGGAGTGGCTGAATATTGCAGAAATCCATCAACATAATCCACTACATGAACAAATTCAAAGAAAAATAAACACGTGATCATCTCATTAGCTGCTGAGAAAGCATTTGACAAAATTCAACATCTTTTCATGTTAAAGTCTTGGAAAGATCAGAAATTCAAGGCCCATACCTAATCATAGTAAAAGCAATATACAGCAAAACAGTAGCCAACACCAAACTAAATGGAAAGAAACTTGAAGGAATCCCATAAAAATCAGGGACTAGACAAGGCTGCCCACTCTCTCCCTACCTATTCAATATAGTACTCGAAGTCATAGACAGTTCAATCAGACCAGAAAATGAGGTCAAAGTGATACAAATTGAAAAGGAAGATGTCACTATATGCAGATGATATGATAGTATACATGTGACCCTGAAAGTTCCACCAGAGAACTACTAAGCCTGATAAACAACTTCACCAAAGTGACTGAACATAAAATTAACTCAAGTGAATGAGTAGCGTTCTTCTACTCAAGGGATAAACAGGTTGAGAAAGTAATTAGGGAAATTTTGGGGAGGGGAATCTTTTGTTATTATTATACACATAACATGATTTTACATCAATACTCAATTAAATAGTACAGATTTACATTCAGGAGAAATGTTAAAAAAATCAACTACAGAAACAAAAACAAAACAAAACAAAACAAAAAAACCCACTTCTTCCTGTGACCCATAGTCCCAACATTTTACAGTGCAGGAAAGAAGGAGGTTTATGGGAACATCCAAAATAAGCTTCTTAAAAGAAATAACTTTAAAATGTCACATTCTCTTGCCACACAGTATTCATAGTGAGAGTACAATTTACAATTCATCCTTCTCTGTAGATTACATTACTATTTCCTCTTCACCCCAGTCCAAATAACTAAGATCAAAAACTCAGGTCACAATAGATGCTGAGGAAGAAGTAGAGAAAAAGGAACACACTCCTCCATTATTGGTGAGATTACAAGCTGGTATATCTACTCTGGAAGACAATCTGGAGGTTCCACAGAAAATTGGACATAGTTTTCCTTGAGGACACATCTATATCACTCCTGACATATACCCAAATGGTGTTCCAATACATAACAAGCACACATAGTTGACTATGTTCATGGCAGCCTTATTCATAATAGCCAGAAGCTAGAAAGAACCCAAATGTCCTTCAACAGAGGAGGTGATGCAGAAATGTAGTAATTCTACACAATGGAGTACTATTCAGCTATCAAAAACAATGACTTCATGAAATTCATAGGCAAATGGAAGAGACTAGAAAATATCATCCTGAGTGTGGTAACCTAATCACAACACACACACACACACACACACACACACACACACACACACACACACACAGTATGCACTCACTGATAAGTGGATATTAGCCCAAAAGCTCATATTACTGAAGATAAAATCCACAGACCACATGAAGCTCAAGAAGAAGGATGGCTAAAGAGCAGATGCTCAGTCATCTTAGAAGGGGAATAAAAATATTCACAGGAGGAGGCACAGAGACAACATTTGGATCAGAGACTGAAGAAATGGCCCTTTAACACCTGCCCCACCTGGGGACCCAGCCCATATACATACAGCCATCAAACCCAGACAATACTGCGGATGCCAAAAGTGCATGCTGACAGGAACCTGATGTAGCTGTCCCCGAGAGGCTCAGATAGAGCATTACAAATACAGAAGTGAAGGCTTCCAGCCAACTATTGAACTGAGAACTGGGTCCCCAGTGGAGGAGTTAGAGAAAGGATTGAAGGAACTTAAGGGTTTTGCCACCCCATAAGAACAACTATATCAACCAACCAGAGCTTCCAGAGAATAAACCACCATCCAACTAGTACACATAGACTGACCCATGACTCCAGCTGCATATTTAGCAGAGGATGGCCTTGTTGGGCACCAATGGGAAGTGAAGCCCTTGGTCCTGCCAAGGCTGGACCCACCAATGTAGGGCAATGTCAGGGTGTGGAGGCAGGAAAGAGTGGGTGAGTGGGTGGGAAAACACCCTCATAGATGAAAGAGGATGGGATAAGTGGTTTCTGGAGAGGAAACCAGAAAAGGGGATAACATTTGGAATGTAAATAAAAGAAATCTAATTAGCAAAAGATAATTAAAATTTGATGAAATAATATATGTATCGCTTACATATTTATGTTCTTTTCAATTTTAGTTGTGAGGTAATAAAAAAGAGTATGACTACAAAAGAGAAGAAGAAGAAGGAGGAGGAGGAGGAGGAGGAGGAGGAGGAGGAGAAGGAGAAGGAGAAGGAGAAGGAGAAGGAGAAGGAGAAGGAGAAGGAGAAGAAGAAGAAGAAGAAGAAGAAGAAGAAGAAGAAGAAGAAGAAGAAGAAGAAGAAGAAGAAGAAGAAGAAGAAGAAGAGGAAGAAGAGGAAGAAGAAGAATTATTTCAGTCTACTGTGGAGGAGATGATGTATGTGTGTAGGCTATAGAAGTGGTGGCATGATGTGACAGGGCTGTGGAGAGCATGTGACAGAAGACCTTTCACATTAAGGCTACCAAGCACGAATCAGGAAGAGATAGAATAAACCAGATCATGTGTTTTACTGCAAAAATAATAGAACAATAACTAAGACACTTGTCCACTAACCCATTACTCAATATTGTGTTCTCTCACAGAAATAAAAACAAAGTAAAAATAAATAAAAGTAGAGCAAAACAAAATGAGATAATAAGACAAAATTTCAGAAATAAAAATGGTATTATCTCATCAGCCCTGCCACACACAAAATCTTGGAATTCATTTTACATTGGCCAACTACTCTTAGTCATGGAACCTACCCTGAAGTGTAGCTGATATACCTAGTGGCAAAATATTCTGTTGTCAATTTGTCTGAGATGTAATGTATTTGAATAGATTTAGAGATATAAAATATAATTTTCCTTTACAAGGAGAACGTAACATTAGTAACAGGTATCTATATTTCTGGTTCCAAAATGAACATTTTCAAATATTTTAGAATTATATATTTGTTAACTACCTGTTAAGTTCAAACCAGTCATTTCTAACAAAATTTTCCTCACATTCTTTGCCTATGAAACAGAGAACATTATGCATTTTATGAAATATATTTATTAATATTACACGAGTGCTGCATCTGCATGTTTACAGGCATGCCAGAATAGGGTATCAGAACTCATTACAGATGGTTGTGAGCCACCATGTGGTTTCTGGGAATTGAACTAGAGAACTTCTGGAGAAAAGCAGCCAGGTTCTTAATGATTGAGCAATCTCTCTGGGCCCAAATATTATGTATATTGTTGATTGAGTAGTTACTAACTTTCAACCACATTTTTACTTTCATGAAGATATTTACCATATAACTGATATTTTTTATATCTATCTATCAAACAAATACCTATCAAGGGGTATACCTAGTCAGACAACATTGCCTCAGTAGAGAAAGCAATAAGTAAATAATAACTATGAGGAAAAGCAAATCTATGAAATATAACTGGATTCAAGGGGCTGCCTTACAGAAATAATGAGCTGAAATTGATTGGCAAAATAAGAATGTATTATTCTGCACCTAACTGACCTTAGAGAAGTTAGATTTTACAGTGTATCTATAGTGAAGACTTTGAGGAATTAGCTGTCTTACAGGGCTGTTGATCTCATGAAAAAATATAGAATTTTATCATATAGTAGCTAGGTGACTTACAAATGAACATAACAACTACTTGCTAAAATTACTGAAAAATACTAAAATAATTGTAAGATTTTTCACAAACATAAGGTATTTAATCATCTCTAGTTCTAAAATTATATTTATTTTAAAAAGATCCATAAATGCTATTCTCATTTGGGAATATAGCATATAGAAAAGTAAAACTATGTCAGAAGCCATAATGGGACAAGCTAATAACTAGCAGGTGATCATCCTGAGATGTCCTCCTCAGATTATTATATAATCTGCAACTGGTTTGCCCTTATCGAGCCAGGCTATAAGGGATTCATTTTAGGAAAGATTCCTGCTATTAAAATGCTTTTCCTGTTATTATTAAACATATCCAACAATCATTAAGTAATAACACATCCCTTCAGAGCAGATCTATGCAGATGTACAAAGATATACTGTCCTGTAGTGATGCTATATAGACAAATAGGTGACTTCTTAAGTCTTAATATGATCTTCTAATAATTTCTAAATTATAAGTGATTATTAAGTTATTTTATAGTGGGACTACTATTATGTCTTTTTCTGACAGTCAAAACTGCAATGAGAACTCTGCCAGTCTCCCAAGTGTCACCAGTTAATTGCTCTTATATGGTAACCAAACTTTCTCCTACTCAGAGCAAATTCCTAGAGATTGTAAAATAATTAACCAAAGGTCATAAAAGGAGAACTAATGATTTATTATAGGTGCTAGGACAAAGGATAAAATATTGATTGGGTCTATCTACACAGAACTTCACTAATAACATAGTTATGATTTTAAACCTTCAGTGAACCTGTAGACCTGAGACAGGTGATGGATGTTTAGCCAGATAATTACTCCTAATGAATATGCATGTATACATTCTCTGTTGTAAACTTCTATTTCAATTTATGATTTGATTTTTTGTGTGAACTTGTGATGAACTTTGTAACATGTGATTATTTTTCTGAAAGATGTTTAAGTGCTGAGGGAAAGAGAAAAGTCAGAACTGAGCTGAGAAGAACTGAGCTGAAAGAGGAACTGAGCTGAGGAGAAGTTTGAATAGAACACTTTTTAGACAGAACTGAACTCAGGAACTCAGAAGTATAAGCAAGCATTTGGAGAAACTACATTATAAGAGTAATAGCATTATTGGTACGTCAGAGCAGGAAGAGAGAGCAAGATTAGAAGGAGAATGAAGAGTGGAATAACTTAGAAACTATAGGTAACATAAGAGAGCAATGTGCAGCATGCAGAAAAAAAAAGAGGAAAAAAGAAGCTGCAGAGAGCAGAAGGACCAGGCAGGTTTCTCCTTACCACAGGGACAGAACAGGTCATTTCTTCATAACAAGGCAGACTTAGTCCTATTAAAAGGAACAAGTTTATTTATTACAAACTTGGGTTTAATTCATTTAGCACTAAAAGGGTAGAAGCCTTTTCTTTCTCTATGCAATAAAGATTGAAGTTCATTTTTCACCTAGAATGAGTGAGCTCTTTCTGCACCTGTGCTTGGTCTTTTGCTCCATATGCATATGTAAGTATTCATGTGGACATGTGTAAAAATGTAATTGTGAGAATGTATGCCAGCTGTGCCCAATTAGGTGAGTAGTAATGTATAAATTCTCATTCATGAATCTATATACGAAGTTAATGTACATTTGCCTATGTAAAAGTTTTTCTTTCTGTCAGTTCTATTCACTTTGGTACAATAGAATTTTACTGCTCCAAAGTTTCCCCTAAAATCACAAGCAAGAGGCATAGGGACAAAAGGAAAAAGACTGTACCAAATAATTCTTTATTTTACCTCCTGCTGTTTTAGAATGAGGTGCTAAGGGCCAGAGACTGCAGTTTCTGGCCTCAGAAGAACACAGAAGGTTGGTCAGCTACAGTAGCATAGTAACTTAGACGTAGATAAGTAAATATTTTATTATTATACAGCAACCCTAAATATCTCCTAAGACAAAGTCTTACCCTTTGACAATGCTCTTCCCCCTCCATTGCCTCAAGAAGAGCAACAAGAAAGAAGACTCCCAACAGGGCTGTTCCCAGCCAAACTAGAAACAGGCTCATTTTACAAAGGTTAAAAAGATTGGGATTTGCTTTCCTCTAAGTAATAAATAAATAAATAACATTTCTTTATTTATTTTTAGTTTTCTTTTATAAATATTTTCCATCTTCCTATCACTGCCATGATTCTAAACTAACACCTTTCAAATGATGTAATAAATTGTGACATGAAAAATGCTAGAAGGCAAAAAAAAATCAAACATATACACAGATCAAGAACTATCATTATTTCTTTGCATGTAGCAATTGTATCTATATACACAAACTACAAAAAGCCTTATTTACCAAGACATTTTCCAGTTCTTTCAATACTGAAAATGAAATCACTGTCAAGTGAGCTGTCATGACCTGTATATTTCAAATGATGCAGTACCTCTCACACTCTCTTCTTGTTCAACTAAAAAACATTTTATACCACATAAAATCCTACTAATGGGAGAGACATTATGTGGATTTAGTACTTAATACAGAACAACGAGCCCATTCAGGTCTAGGAAAAGCTGGAGATATTAATGTATTTCAGAACATTAAATGTATCATACTATATAGTAGATAGTGACAATATTTTCTTGATGCTCTGGTAAGGATTAACTAAAATTAAGTACAGTTCTTATCTCAGGGAACTAATACAAGTAATATTGCATTTAGTGCTCATCACTTTAGGATATGTGGTTATGCTGCTCATGATTAGAGTTTTGCAGGCAAGAATGAGTTCCATTCTTCCCAAATTATACAAATTATATTTGCTGCTGTTTGTGAGAACCCAGGTTACTTTTTCAGAACCCATGCCAGAGGGTACATAGCCTCTTATAATACACACACACACACACACACACACACACACACACAAATATACATATATACATACAAATATACATATGTATATATATTTGTGTGTGTGTGTATGTGTGAATAATCTTAGAATTATCTGAATCAACTTACCACATAACAATGGACATTTTAATATTTGCGTCTCATTTGCCCATGTTAATATGCTCAAACATCTGCTATCTGAACACATACCATTTTGAAGACTTGACTGTTTTCTTTTCTTTTTTCTTTTTGTAATTAAATTGAGTATTTCTTATTTACATTTTGAATGTTATTCCCTTTCCTGGTTTCCGGGCCAACATCCCACTAACCCCTCCCCCTCCCCTTCTATATGGGAGTTCCCCTCCCCATCCTCCCCCCATTACCCCCCTCCCCCCAACAATTACGTTCACTCGGGGTTCAGTCTTGGAAGGACCAAGGGCTTCCCCTTCCACTGGTGCTCTTACTAGGCCATTCATTGCTACCTGTGAGGTCAGAGTCCAGGGTCAGTCCATGTATAGTCTTTAGTTAGTGGCTTAGTCCCTGGAAGCTCTGGTTGCTTGGCATTGTTGTACATATGGGGTCTCGAGTCCCTTCAAGCTCTTCCAGTTCTTTCTCGATTCCTTCAACGGGGGTCCCGTTCTCAGTTCAGTGGTTTGCTGCTGGCATTCGCCTCTGTATTTGCTGTATTCTGGCTGTGTCTCTCAGGAGAGATCTACATCCGGCTCCTGTTGGCCTGCACTTCTTTGCTTCATCCATCTTGTCAAATTGGGTGGCTGTATATGTATGGGCCACATGTGGGACAGGTCCTGAATGGGTGTTCCTTCTGCCACTGTTTTAATCTTTGCCTCCCTATTCCCTGCCAAGGGTATTCTTGTTCCCCTTCTAAAGAAGGAGTGAAGCATTCGCATTTTGATCATCTGTCTTGAGTTTCATGTGTTCTGTGCATCTAGGGCAATTCAAGCATTTGGGCTAATAGCCACTTATCAATGAGTGCATACCATGTGTGTTCTTCTGTGATTGGGTTACCTCACTCAGGATGATATTTTCCAGATCCATCCATTTGCCTATGAATTTCATTGCTCTCTGCTTTTTTTTTTTTTTCAGAGCTGGGAACCGAACCCAGGGCCTTTCGTTTGCTAGGCAAGCGCTCTACCACTGAGCTAAATCCCCAACCCTGCCTATGAATTTCATAAAGTCATTGTTTTTGATAGCTGAGTAATATTCCATTGTGTAGATGTACCACATTTTCTGTATCCATTCCTCTATTGAAGGGCATCTGGGTTCTTTCCAGCTTCTGGCTATTATAAATAAGGCTGCTATGAACATAATGGAGCACGTGTCTTTTTTATATGTTGGGGCATCTTTTGGGTATATGCCTAAGAGCGGTATAGCTGGGTCCTCAGGCAGTTCAATGTCCAATTTTCTGAGGAACCTCCAGACTGATTTCCAGAATGGTTGTACCAGTCTGCAATCCCACCAACAATGGAGTAGTGTTCCTCTTTCTCCACATCCTCGCCAGCATTTGCTGTCACCTGAGTTTTTGATCTTAGCCATTCTCACTGGTGTGAGGTGAAATCTCAGGGTTGTTTTGATTTGCATTTCCCTTATGACTAAAGATGTTGAACATTTCTTTAAGTGTTTCTTGGCCATTCGGCATTCCTCAGCTGTGAATTCTTTGTTTAGCTCTGAACTCCATTTTTTAATATGGTTATTTGACTCCCTGAGGTCTAACTTCTTGAGTTCTTTGTATATTTTGGATATAAGTCCTCTATCTGTTGTAGGATTGGTAAAGATCTTTTCCCAATCTGTTGGTTGCCGTTTTGTCCTAACCAAAGTGTCCTTTGCCTTACAGAAGCTTTGCAGTTTTATGAGATCCCATTTGTCGATTCTTGATCTTAGAGCATAAGCCATTGGTGTTTTGTTCAGGAAATTTTTTCCAGTGCCCATGTGTTCCAGATGCTTCCCTAGTTTTTCTTCTATTAGTTTGAGTGTGTCTGGTTTGATGTGGAGGTCCTTGATCCACTTGGACTTAAGCTTTGTGCAGGGTGATAAGCATGGTTCGATCTGCATTCTTCTACATGTTGACCTCCAGTTGAACCAGCACCATTTGCTGAAAATGCTATCTTTTTTCCATTGGATGGTTTTGGCTCCTTTGTCAAAAATCAAGTGCCCATAGGTGTGTGGGTTCATTTCTGGGTCTTCAATTCTATTCCACTGGTCTATCTGTCTGTCTCTGTACCAATACCATGCAGTTTTTATCACTATTGCTCTGTAATACTGCTTGAGTTCAGGGATAGTGATTCCCCCTGAAGTCCTTTTATTGTTGAGGATAGTTTTAGCTATTCTGCGTTTTTTCTTATTCCAGATGAATTTGTAAATTGTTCTGTTTAACTCTTTGAAGAATTGGATTGGTATTTTGATGGGGATTGCATTGAATCTGTAGATCGCTTTTGGTAAAATGGCCATTTTTACTATATTAATCCTGCCAATCCATGACTGTTTTATTTTTTGATCCTTTGCCTTTTGTTCTGGTTTAGCTCTCACTGATGCTCTGGTAAGGTGGTCTACCAGACACCCAGTGTAATCTCCCCATGGAAAGAAATCCTAAATTTCCTTTTCCCTACAGATATCTTGTGTCCTACAGTGATTGATTGGCTCTTCAAGGAGCATAATCCTTCTTTGTAATGAATATCATAGTATTTAGTACCCTCATTATAAATGTGCTATAGAAACCTTCAGCATTCATTCTATGCAGTAAGATCACCATTACCATGATAGGTCACCTACAGTGCATTCTGTACTTTAAGTGTGCTGTCTCAGGCAAGAACATCTTATTAGAGAGCTACATTGGAAATCCAGATATACAGCTTTTATTCCAATTTCATAACACTCTAATAGGCTTACTCCTTATGGACTGAGAATGGTAGTGGTATAATTGAGAGATTTTATTAAACTACTGCAAAAATTGTGAATGGAAAAAATAAAAGAAGCTGGTATTGACCATACCTGCTTTCTTGAGGTAAGGGCAAATTCTTGTCCTTTCACATTGACCTCAGAAACTCAAAAATGATTATACAAGGATCCCTGGGCCTCACACTCTTGGGTTCAGAACCTTCCATGGTTCAAGGAAATTGCCAGTACAAAAAATAGGTAGATTGAATTTCAAAGAAGCATGTTTTCTACTAATATTAGATGTTCACTTCCACCGTTGTAGGAAAGTTATGATACACAAGTGAGATTAAACTCTGATCATTCACAATTGGCATCTTGCTTTCCTTTAGACATGTTATATGCAGTTCTATGTTTTGTGAGTCCGAGTTCCCTTCCATTGTGGAAATCCAAGACATAATTTATTAAGCCATATTGTAGTTATCTCATGTTAATTTAACTTTAAAAACCTTTCTGAGATTTAAACAGAAAAAGATTTTTGCCCCAAGGAAAATATGATCGAATAATAATAGTCAAAATGGTAATAAACTATGTAATTTCAACATTTTAGATATGAAAGATGTTAATGGGACTTTGTGATCGATTCAGCCCTTTCCTCAAAATCTGGGAGCTGTGAAAACATCCCTTAAATCAATTGAGCCATTTATTTCCTCCTGTTCTCATCACTCTCATGCTCTTGATGACTCTGCTTCTCTTGAATAACTGCAGATTGCAAATCATTTTAATGTTTATTTCCCCAATTGACTTTCCTTTCAGATGTGAATAATTCATCTATACTTCTTTTGGAAAGACTGAAATGCCAAGTCCTATTGTATGCAATGCTAATGTAATCTTGATGTGTTTTGTGGGAAAAAAGATGAAAGAGAAAATCAAAACATCTTAAAATATGTTCATGTGTGCCTATATGGGTATGTGTGTGGACATGCACGAGTGTGGCATTCCCTGAACTTAAGATAAAAGAGTGAAAATTAAATTAATTGGGAAATTTTTTTTGATTCATTAAACAACTTTATCTTAAAATACTCTTGAAAGATATTTGAAATTTATGTCACATTTCTGGCTAAAATAGAGCCAAAATACTTCACAGTATAAATAAAATAGCACTTTTTCTAAAATACAGAAATCAGAATTTTGTATCATGAAATGATCATCCTCTGCTCTTGACACTGTAGAGTGTACTTGTAGTGTGAGCATTGGGAGGTGGTAGGGTGAAGTTTGTTATCTTCAGCTAAATAGCAAATGCAGGTCATCCTGGGACACAGGAAAAACTGTTACCTCACTAAACATCTCTCCTAAAGGGTTAATGCATTGGGTTGAAATCTAGGGATATCAATGGGATGAGAATTCACAAACTTTGGTAGATATCAAATATGATATTAACTTTTCTTAAAATATGTCCCAAAACATGGAGAGTCTATGTATTTTATAAGGAGTTACATTTACAATAGGCAGCATTTTGAGCCTCAAAGGAGACAAAGAATGATGAAAAGGAGAACATGGAATTAAGAAGGTGATGCATCTTTAAAGAAATACATGCTATCACTCACTAATGATGGGTTTTCCTTCTCCAAGAATGACTGTGCTTCTTCTATGCAACCAACAGTGCACAGATACTTATAGTCACTGAAGCAAAAGGCTTCAGTAAGAACAGTAAGCCAAACTCTTTTAACTAAGAGAATAAATCAAATCACGAGCAGATGTTATTATGTTAAAGAATGATGAAATAAGATAGATTTTGGAACTTTTGTGCAATCTCATCTAAAACTTTGTAGAATTCTTGTCTATATTTCTAAATTACAGTTAAATAGAAGAGATGAATTATGCTGTTTAATTGAGTAGTAAGTTTAATATAGATAATTACATTTGCAATGTCTTCTACAAAATTCCTAAAGAATTTAAAATTTTTCCAATTTAATGCATGTTAGAAAAAGTATATTCCTATTATATCATTATCATACCACAGTGTAAACATGTATGAAATCATGAGAGACTATATAATAAATATGTACAAACATTTTTAGGCTTAGATTTTTCCAAAACGTAATTTAACAAGGGTTCTCAAACACTTTGACCTCCTTCTCAACCTCCATCCAAACGTAGAGGTGAAAAAAATGGTACATAGGACAAGGGGATATGGATTTGTTTAATATTAGTTCTTTGGTCTATACTATAGTTTGACGTCAGGGATGGTGAGTCCACTAGCAGTTCTTTTATTGTTAAGATTGTTTTAGCTATTCTGTTGTTTTGTTGTTGTTCTTGTTTTGATTTTTTTGTTGTTGTTGTTTTATTTTTCCTTTCTAGATGAATTTGAGAATTGCTCTTTCCAAGTCTTTGGAGACTAGTGTTGGGATTTTGATGGGGATTTCCTTGAATCTGTAAATTGACTTTGGTAGGATGGCCATTTTTACTTTGTTAATTCGGCCAATCCATGAGCATGAGAAATCTCTCCATTTTCTGAGATCTTCATTGATTTCTTTCTTTAGAGATTTGAAGTTCTTGTCACAAAGATCATTCACTTGTTCGGTAAAAGTTACCCCAAGATACTTTTATTACTTGTGGCTATTGTTAAGGGAGTTGTTTTCCTAATTTCATGATCAGCCTATTTATCATTTGTGTAAATGAAGGCTACTGATTTACTTGAGTTAATTTTATATCTCATCACTTTGCTGAAGTTGCTTATCAGCTGGAGAAGTTCTCTGGTAGAAATGATGAAGTCACTAATGTATACTATCATATCATCTTCAAATAGTGATACCTTTACTTGTTCTTTGCCAATTTGCATTCACTTGATCTCTATTTATTGTCTGATTTTTTTTAGCTAGAACTTCTAGTACTATATTTAATAGATATGTGGAGAGTGGGCATCCTTGTCTAGTCCCTGATTTTAGTGGTATTGCTTCAAGTTTCTCTCCATTTAACTTGATATTGCCTGTTGGTTTGTAGTAAATTGCTTTTATTATGGTTATGTATGGGTGGGCCTTGAATTCCTGATCTCTCCAATAATTTTAACATGGAGGAGTGTTATATCTTGTCAAACAGAGACAGACACATTAATCAATGAAATAGAACTGTAGTGCTAGAAAGAAAGCCACACACTTATGGACACTTGATTTTTTACTAAGAAGCCAAAAATATTCAATGGAAAAATGAAAGCATCTTCAATAAATGGTGCTTGTCTAACTGGCAGTCTCTCTGTAGAAAAACCAAACTAGATCCCTATTTGTCACTTTGCATAAATCTCAAGTTCAAGTGAATCAAGGACTCAACATAAAACCAGATACACTCAAAATAATAGAAGAAAGAGTAGAAAAGATTCTTGAACTCATTGGCACAGGGGGAAATTTCCTAAACAGAACTCCAATGGCCCACACTCGAAGATTAAGAATTGGTAAATCCTGAAACTGGAAGGCTTCTGTTAGGCAAAGAACATAGACAATACTACAATCGGCAACCTACAAATTGGGGGAAAAACTCTTTATTAACCCCATATCCAATAGAGGGCTAATATGCAAAATATATAAAGAACTCAAGAAGCTAATCAAAAAAACACCAAACAATCAAATTAAAAAAAATAGGTTATAGAACTAAACCAAGAATTCACAACAGAGGAATTGCAAATGGCTAAAAAGCACTTAAAGTAATGTTCAAAGTCCTTAGTAATTAGAGAAATGCAAATCAAAAACATCCCTGAAATTCTACCTTATACTGATTAGACTTGCTAAGTTCAAAACCTCAGTGACAGCACATGTTAGGAACAACATAGATAAAGAGGAACATGCATCCATTGCTGGTGGGATTGCAAACTGGGAAAACCATTCTGGTAATCAATCTGAAGATTCCCCAGAAAATCGAAAGTAGATCTACCTGAAGATCCAGTAATACAACTCTTGGGAATATACCCAAAAGATGCTCCACCACGCCACAGGGCCACTTGTTCCACTATGTTTATAGAGGCCTTATTTGTGATAGCCAGAAGCTGGAAACAATCCAGATGTCCCACACAGAGGAATGGACACAGAAAATGTGGTTCATTTAGACAATGAAATACTACTCAGCTATTAAGAACCATGACATCCTGAGTTTTGCAGGCAAATGAATGGAACTAGAAAACACTATCCTGTGTGAGGTAACTCAGACTCAAAAGTACATGCATGGTATGTACTCTCTAATAAATGGATATTAGTAAAAAAAAAATACAGAAAATACAGTCCACGGAACTCATAAATGAGCTGCAGGGCCTAAGTGAGGAAGACTTAATCCCACTTGGGAGGGAGAAGAAAGTAATCACAGGAGCAGGGAGGAGGGGAGGGACCTGTATGGGAAAGGGGGGAAGGAAGAAGAGTGGAACATGATCCGGTATTAGGTTGGAGGAAAAGGACTGAAGCACCGAGGGCCAGCAGTAAAAATTAAAGCAGGCAACCTCAAAAGGTAGGAGGTGGGGGGACCCTCCAGAATGTCAGAGATCTGGGAGGTGAGAGACTCTCAGGACTCAACTAGAGAGACTTTAGGTGAAATGTCCTACAGTGGGGACAGGAAGCTTGTAGCGCCTGTCTCCAACAGAAAGACAGAACATCAAGTGAGGGATGGTGTTGCCATCTCACTGTCAAAAATCTGACCCAGAGTTGTTTCTGTCTGAAAGAACTGCAGAGACAAAAATGGAGAAGAGCCTGAGGAAAGGGAGATCCAGCAACAGTCCCAAAGTGGGATCCAGATCAAGGAGAGGCCCGAAGCCTGACACTATTACTGAGGCTATGGAGAGCTCACAAAAAGGGGCCTATCATGACTGCCCTTGGAAAGACCAAACAAGCATCTGAAAGAGTCGGATGCAGATATTTACATCCAACAACTGGAAGAAGCTGCTGATCTCTGTGATTGAATTAGGGAAATGCTGGAAGAAACTGAGGTAGAGGGCAACCCTGTAGAAGGACCAGCGGTCTCAATTAACCTGGACCCCCAATATCTCTCAGACACAGGACCACCAGACAGGCTGCATCCATCAGCTGATATGAGGCCCCCAACATATATACAGCAGAGGACTGCTGGGTCTGCATCCAGTCAGAGAAGATTCACCTAACCTTAAGACACTGGAGGCCCCTTGTATTTTGGAGGTCTGCTGGAGGGTGGTATGGGGGTTCACCCTCATGGAGACAGGAGAAGAAGGTATGGACTGGAGAGGGATTAAATCTGGAATGAAAAAAAGAAAGATTAAAAAATTGAAATAAACAAATAAATAAATGGTGCTATAGGTCTAAAAATATAAGTTGTCCTTTGTGTCAAACACAGTGTTCATTTGTCAGGATATCAGGGGTAGGGTCCAAGAATTGCTGAAGGAAGACGATTCCCAGATAAAATAGTATACAAAAGTAAAAAAGTGTTTATTCAGCTGAATTTCTTGAATGCAGGGGTTTCCTCATTTGGGAATGGAGATCTCTGGTGGACTCACAGGCCCAGGTTTTATTGTCAGTTAGGAGAATTCTAGGGAGGAGTATATGCCCTTTAACCTTGATTGATTAGCTCTACATCTATCTCTAGTGGATCTGACTGATTCTATGATTGGTTAGGGCACTGGAGACTTTATAGGGTGGTTACTTACTCATTCTACCTACCTATTCTTGCTTTAGGTCAGATGACAAGGTGTCCTTGGATTGGCTGGCCACAGCTGTGGTTGGCTGGTCACAGGTTACTCATTTCTGGGAAACAGAAACTTAGGCCAAGTCTCCCAAACTGCCATTTTGCAACCTCTATGGATTCATCCTGACTCTGACTAACTCAGTCCTCTCACCAGCAGTCCTGTTCAGCAGTGTCACCCAACACAAATCAGCAATAACAGCACAATCCAGCAGAAATCACCAGGCATCCTGAGAAAAGGCACAAGTCAGGGCAGTAACCAGGACCAGAAGGAATTCTAGGAGTCCTCTGCCCTGCCTTTCTTAACAAAGTGATGATCAATGAAGATGCAAGACCAACAAATTGTTGTACGGCCAGCTATGCAAACGCCCTAGCATTGTCCCTTGAGTCCTACATATACTCTTACCAAAGATCATGTGTACTTTCTTGGGTCTTGCCTCAGCAAAACATCACATAAGTCTGCATCATGTGACACAACCAGAAATTTCCACTTCAAATATTATGTTTATCTTACATGTAAGGGTTACAGTTATGGTAAACCACATAATGGGAGAAATACATTTCAAGTTGATAGTTGCTTTGAAACTGAACCAAACAGCAAATGTTTAGGACCTTGAAAGGACTGACCACATACATCCTACACTGTTTTTTAAACTTCATTTCTCTTAATGTTCAAAAATTTAAAAAATGTGTCATCAAGTTCATTCTGCACACAAAACTGAATATAGATATTCAAAGCAACTGCCTAATAAATAGTGAGTACTAGATTCAAGTCTTAAGCCTATCCATGTAATGTAACATGCTGATATCTGATTGAAATACCCATTACTACCTCTGAAGATAGGAGGGGTATTTTTGACCATAAAATGTGGCAAATTACATAGCATATCAAAGAAAATTCTGTTTTTCTAAAATGAATTTGTTTTAATTATCTACCTTTGAAACCTTTACTGATCTCCTTGGAGCTGACAAAGAAGTCATTTCCTTTATAAAATTCCTTTTGGTGACATTCCACAGTTTGTCATTTTATCCTTTAATATTATTTAATGATTTGTGTATTTTATATTTTTCGTGATTTTATTGCTTTAAGTTTTATAATACATATCATTATAAGCAATGAACTCTGAACCTTGGAGGAAAAGCACAAAATACTATTTATTCATTAATTTCTTTAGACTATAACATAAATATACACTATATACATATGAAAATTACAACAAATAAATAAATAAAACTTATCTATATTAAATAGAACACACATATATAAGTATACAATAAATACATATATATGGACATGGGCATACACACACATACATATATATATATATATATATATATATATATATATAAAATCTAAAAGTTCTAGGTAAATATCTGTAGTGGTATAGCTGGGTCTGAGGTAGATCTGTTCCTAATTTTCTGAGAATCTCCTGAATTGATCCCCAACATGGTTGTACAAGTTTAGAAACTTCACCTAGAAATTGGTGGAAACTGATGCAAAGACCCAGAGCCAAATCTTAAGTGCAGCTTAGCAAATCCTATGGAAGATAGGGAGGAAGAATTGAAAGAGTCAGAGGGTTCAATAACAGGGTAAGAAAACCTAATACTTCAGAATCAACTAATCTGATCCCATAGAGGCTTATAGAAACTGAACTGAACCATAGAGCATGCACCGGATGAACCTAGGACTTTTGTAACAGTTGTATGATTGAGTCATCATGTGGGGTTCCTAAAGCAGGCATTTGGACTGCCTTTGACTACATAGCCTGCCTTTGTATACATTTTCCCTAACTGACTTGCCTTGTCTAGCCTCAACAGAAGAAGATGGGCCCACTCTTACTGCAACTTGACATGCCAAGGTTGTTTGATATACCTGGGAGACCTCCAATTTCCTGAGGTAAAGGAGAAGGATAGATGATGGGAGGAAGAGGGAACAGTGAGAGACTGAGAAGAGAGTGGGAAGGGGGAACTGCAATTTAATAAGTGAAAAGAAAAGAAATATCCTTAAAAATAATCTCTATAGAGCCCATTGCCATTCTGGTCTGACACCTACAGACAGTCTCACCTGCTTCCTGACCCCACAGACCTCCCTGTCTCCCAGGAGGTCTTCCCTAACCAGGTACATAGGTAAGACTTCCACTGCATTACCCACAGGAGCTCGGAACCCTACAGAACCAAACACAGGTAGGTATATCTTGATCTGCCTGAGCCAAACCACCTTTCTGGTCTGAAACTCCACCTGCACCTGTGTCAAATTGACATCCCTGTTCTCCAACTCTGTAGCTCTGCCTGTATCCCAGAAGACTGCTCAAACACAGGTCACAGTAGGCCTGTTCTAACCAGGGACATAGGAGTTCTGCTCAAAGCAGAGACAACACTGCCTGCCTCCCAGGATTCCTGCTCTAACCCAGGTCACACAGCTCCACCTGCCTCTAAAAGGAGGACTGCTCTAATCTGAGACAAGGCCAGTTAAACACCAGAGATAGCCAGATGGTCAAAAGTAAATGCAAGAGCATAAGCAACAGAAGCCAATGTAATTTGGCACCATCAGAACCCAGTTCTCCCACCACAGCAAGCCCTGGTTACCCTACACACATGAAGAAGATTCTGACCTAAAATCCCACCTCATGAATATGATAGAAGAAGTTAAGGAGGATATAAATAATTCCCTTAAAGAAATATAGGAAAATATATGCTAACAGGTAGAAGCCCTCAAAGATGACATGAATAAATCCCTTTAAAAAACACAGGAAAATATAACGAAGGAAAATCAAACAGATGAGAACAATATGATCCAAGACCTAAAAATGGAAATTAAAAAATAAAGGAATCACAAATGGAAGCAATCCTGGAGATGGAAAACCTAGGAAAAAAGAACTAGAAATATAAGCATCACCAACAGAAGAAAAGAGATAGAAGAGACAATCTCAGGTATAGAAGATACTATAGAAGGTACTGATCCATGCCTCAAAGAAAGTCAACAAGTAAAAAGTTTCTATTCCAAATCATCCAGGAAATTTGGGACACAGTGAAATAATCAAACTTAATAATAGTAGGAATAGAGAGGATGAAGAGTCCTAGCTGAAACAGCCAGAAAACATCTTCACCAAAATCTGAGAAGAAAACTTCCCTAACCTAAGGAAAAAGTTGGTCATAAATGTACAAGAAGCCTACACAACCCCAAATAGATTAGACCAGAAAAGAAAATCCTCCTGTCACATAATAATCAAAACACATAATGTACAGAACAAAGAAAGAATATTAAAAGATTCAAGAAATACAAAACCAAGTAGCATATAAAGGCACACCCGTAGAAATACACCCCTCTTCTCAACAGAGATTTTAAAAGCCAGAAGATACTAGACAGATTTCATCCAGAACCAATGAGACAAGAGATGCCGGCCCAGGCTAATAAACCCATCAATACTGTCAATCGCTATAGATGGAGAAAGCATGATAAGTAATTTTCTGATTTTCTGCTCATCAAGCCACAGATAGGATTCTAGAAGGAAAACTTCAATACTAGGAAAGTAACTACATTCAAGAAATCATCTCACAACAAACTCAAAAGAAGAGAATATCACACACACACACACACACACACACACACACACACACACATCTAACAACAAATTAACAGGAACTATCTTTGGTATCATTGGCCATCAATGTCTCTCAATATCAATGGACTCAATTAAAAAAAACACAAGCTAACAGATTGGATTCAAAAACAGGATTCATCATTCTGCTACATACAAGAAACACATCTAAGCAACAAAGACAGCCAGTAACTGTGAGTAAATGGCTGGAAAAGGGTTTTTCAAGCAAATAGTCCCAGAAACCAAGTTGGAGTAGCCATTCTAATGTCCAATAAAATAGACTTTCCACCTAAAATAATCTAAAGAGATGAGGAAAGACACTTCATACTCATCAAAGGAAACATCCACCAAGATGAAGTCTCAATTCTGAATATCTGTGCCCCAAATGTAAGGGTACATTTGGCGCATCGTAGAAGAAATGTTATAAAAGCTCAAAGCATACATTGAATCTCACACAATAATAGTGGGAGACTTCAACAGCCCACTCTCACCAATGGTCAGATCATGGAAATAGAAATAAAACAGAGACATGGTAAAACTAACAGAAATTATGAATCAAATGGATTTGACAGATATATAGAGAACTTTCATCCCAAAACAAAAGAATATACCCTCTTTTGAGCAACTCATGGGATTTCTCCAAAACTAATCACATACTTGGACACAAGACAAGCCTCAACAGATACAAGAAGATTTAAACAATCCCTTCCACTCTATCAGACCACCATTTATTAAGGCTGGACTTCAGTAACAACAAAGACAACAGAAAGCTCACATACTCTTGGAAACTGAAGAACTCTCTACTCAGTGATAACTTTGTCATGGAAGAAATAGAGAAAGAAATTAGACTTTAGAGAATTCAATGAAAATGAAGGCACAGCATACCTAAACCTGTGGGATACAGTGAAACAGTGCTAAGATGAAAATTCTTACTATTAATTGCCTTCATAAAGAAATTGGAGAGCTCCTATACTAGCAACTTAACAGCACAACTGAAAGCTTGCAATCCAAAGAAAGCAAACCCACCCATATAACCCACTCTGTACAGTAAGAAGTTAAACAAGAAGAAAGGCCCAAGTGAGGATGCTTCAGTCCCACTTAGAAGGGGGAAAAATAAACATGGGAAGCTGAAGGAGGAAGGGACTTGGGTGGAAGAAGGGAACAATGGATAGGATGACAAGATCAGATATGGGGGAAGGAGCCAGGAGAGAAGCCAAGAGTGCCAGGAAAATAAATGGAAATATGTGGCTGCCATGGAAGGGGGTGGCAGACACCTCTATATAGTTTCAGAGACCTAGGATATGAAAGGCATCCTAGACTCAGTGTAGGTTACCATAGTCAAAATGCCCAACAGTGAGAAAATGGAACCTGAAGAGACCACCTCCAGTAGTTACACAGAGTCCCCAGTGAAAGGGTAGTGACACAAACACACCTTAATTTTTTGATCTAGAATTATTCCTGTCTAAAAGAATTGCAGGGACAAAAATAGAGGAGAGATTGAAGGAATGGCCTACCAGTGACCAGCCCAACTTGGGCTCCATCCCATGGGTTTGGCACTAACCCTGACACTATGACTGATGTACTTGCAGACAGGATTCTTGCATGGTTGTCCTCTGAGAAACTCTACTAGGAGACAGATGCAGATTTTTACAGCCAAGCACTGGACTGAGTTCAGGGATATCTATGGAAGGTAGGGATGATTGAAGGAACTGAAGGCAATGGCAACCCCATAAACCAACAGTGTCAACTAACCTGGACCCCTGACAGCTCCCAAAAACTAAACCACTAACCAAAGAGCATACATGGGCTGGTCAGAGGCCCCCAGCACATATGTAGCAGAGGAATGACTGCCTTTTCTGGTACCAGAGGGTTAGGATACCCCCGATTCTGTAGAGACTTGATGCCCCAGCACAGAGGGATGCAGGGAGAGCACTTTCTCACAGGCAAAGGGGAGGTGGGATGGGGTGAAGAACTCTGGATGTGGGTGTCTGGGAGGGAGGAAAATTTGGGATATAAATAAATTAAATAATTAAAATCTCTAAATAATGAAGTTTCATTTGATTGTATTTGATACATACTGCAGTTGATATAATATTATAAACCAAATATTAGTGATTTAATGCTATTTTGTACCAATAGCATGTTTACAAATTTTATTCAATTACAACAATCCTGTCTCTATGGTTGTTAGAACTGTTAAGTCTATTCATGTTGACACATTGCACTCATTTTTTTTCTTGTACCTACAAAGCTAATCAGACTTTATGATTTTCTGATAAACCTCCTCTACCATTTTTGTCCTTTCTTATTTAAATGTCAAGGATTTAGGCATTTTAGTAATAACACTAACAACATTGAAGCTGGTTCTGTAAAAACTGGCTTAATCCCACTTCTCTTCTGGGATGTCCTAAGTCCCACCTTCTCACGAAACTCGACAGTTAGTACATTCTAGAGTTAATTTTGAACAATTCTTCTACTATACCACTGTATCCAAGCCATTGTTTAGTATATAAATCAATATAAATTTTATTTTGATTAAGTATTTGATATATTTTTCAAGGAAAGAAATATACAGAGAATATGATATTGAGAATAAAACAATGTAAAACATAAACAATTTTTGTAAAGACAAGTAATACATTTTACTGCCTTTCTATCACTTTTCTGATAGCTAAACACCAAACTTTCATTTACAGCTATCGGGTCAATATTGAATTTCATTCCATTCCCTTCATACCCTGTGTCTACTATCAATCTATACTTTTAAGGAAACACTACCCATCTCAAGAGTAAAGTTTCTTCCACCTCACCCCAATTCTTCTACCTTGTTCTTCCATGACTCCTCTCTTTTAGCTTCAAGCCCTAACCTAAAAGACTCATTGCAAAGTTTACCTTTACGACGCTTTTCTCTGAGACTCATAACGACCACTAACATAACGTGTGCTTTAGAGTAATTTTAGTATAATTCCCATAGTTTCATTGATTCTACTGACTATGCCTCTGACACGTGCCAGACTCTTCTCATTTATTATTTCTCCAGATTATGCCATAATGATGACATTTTAGTAACTCTGTTTGAAAGACTAAAAAAATCAATAACAGAAACATGATATATAAATTCATAAGAAGGAACAGAATTGCTTCTTTATATCCAGGTTGAAAACAAGGTCATTTATTGTTTGAAATATTTTCAGACATTGAAATAGAATGTTACAGTGTAGAAAGTTTCATTTTCAAATATGATACATCTAGCCTGTGAAAAAGCTCAATGGTACAGGCACATACCATCTAATCTGACAGCCTGAGTTTGACCCCTAGGATCCATATACTAGAAAAGCCAGAAAGTAAACCTCTCTCTCTCTCTCTCTCTCTCTCTCTCTCTCTCTCTCTCTCTCTCTCTCTCTCTCTCTCTCTCTCTTCTCTCTCTCTCCCTGGTGTGTGTGTCTGTCCTTCTCTCGACTCTTTTCCTATTTCTCTCCACGCTCACTTTCCCACTACTAAATCTCTGTCAGGCAGGTTTATTCAAAAATTTTTCAGAATTTTTCTGAAAACTTTTTTTGGGAGTTTTAAGCCAAGAGTGTCCAATTCAAGCATAAACCTCACAAAAGGCTTACTTCAGACCTTAATGAATAGATGATGACCTATGTGTTCAGACATCTGTATTATAGCCCATGGATAATGAAACAGAAATCTTAACATGTGCCCCAATCACGGAAAAAGAAGTAACTGTTATGAGATCCCAAGATGGATTAGCATAAAATTCAATCAGGAAAGTAGCTTTACTTCTTCATAGCTGTCAAATGGGATATCAGTAGCCATCTTCAACCTGACAGAATGCCTTAGGAAGGAATTTGTTTTGTCTGCTCTACTCATGCATCTGAGCCATTAGAAAGGCAATCCGAGTATGCAAAACATTATAAAGCAGGCTTGCTGGTTGCAGGGCTTTGTACCCTAGAAAGAAAAGCTGAACAACAGCAGTAAAGGGAGATTCAGGCTTCATTTTTCCTTCTTCCTTGTAGTTTTTAAAATGTGTTAGGGTTGTGATCTGATCTGCAAAACCGAATCACAAAATCAAATGACAAAGAACAAAGACTTTGTGTGATAGTGGAGAAAGAGAAAATGCAGAGAAAGATACAGACAGAGGGAGAGGAAAGAAAGAGGGAGAGAGAGAGGGAGAAAAAGAGAGAAAGATTGAGAGAGAGAGAGAGGGAAGGAGGGAGGGAAGGAGGGAGGGAGGGAGGGAGGGAGGGAGGGAGGGAGGGAGGGAGGGAGGGAGGGAGAGACAGTACATGTAAATAATTGATATTTAAAGCCAAACTCCAATAGGTTCCAGAAAAATGAAAACTCTGGGGAAGGAAAGAGCAAAAGTGTTGTTGTAAATAATGTCCCAAATGTCAGCAATATGTTGTCATGGTTATACCACTCAGCCACCTTGAACTTCATTTGTTAATGTGTAATATTAATTGATAATAGCATTTATTGAGTTTTTAAGGGTAAATAAAATAATACTCATAAAGTGACTTATAGTTATCTCATGTGTGCAAATTACTAGACTGGCAGATGTGAAACATACTCTTTTGACTAATGAGTTTAAAATCACTGGGAAAAATTTTAGGATTTTTAGGAAGGAGAACCTTACTAAGAGGATGTCATTTAGGAACAAGCCTTAAATTTTACTGCCGAGCCAAAATTCATGCTCATGTCTGTTTCCTTACTGTGTGTACAGTGTAATCAGGACTCATGTCTGCCGCTAGGCCTTCCTAACAAGAATGCAGTATACATCCTTGAACTGTAAGCATAGATGAAGCCTTTCTCCTTTAATTTGATTTTTAGGCATTTTGTCAAAGCAGTGAAAAAAAGTAGGCAATAGTGTAAATAGAAACTATGAGGGAGAGGCAGTTGTGGACTTCATATCTGAAAAATACATTGCAGCAGTATTTAACTTTCTGTTTAAATAATGGAGAAGATGGGGGTCAGTCACAATGCCACTGCTGCTTCCCTCCACCTCCTGCTTTTGATAGATTCACTGTTGCCAACATTGGCTGAAAGATGCCAGAAAAGGAATTGTAGGATCTTTGTGGTTTAGACATAAGGTTGCCATATCATCCGACTGCCTCTGACATTTTAGAAAGAAGACATAAAAATTAATAGCAGCAAGTTGGTACTTGTGAGCCTTGTCTAATATTAGAGACATTTATCAAGTTGTTCAACTTATCAAGTTGGTGGAAGTTATAGTAGAGGAAAGAACTTAGTTTGGCTCATTAGTATTCTATTTACCATGTTCCCAGATGGGGACTTGTTGACAAATACTTAGTAAGTAAATGAATGATCCAAACCAACAAGCACAAATGTTCACATCAAAAGACTGAGGTAAGTTCTTTTCTAAGTTCTTTTCCAAGAAAATAAAAATGTACACAGGAGCGATCTACATCCGGCTCCTCCCACAGTGAACTAGTCTATGGGGGGAGGGCGGCAATGGGGGGAGGGTTGGGAGGGGAACACCCATAAGGAAGGGGAGGGGGGAGGGGGATGTTTGCCCGGAAACCGGGAAAGGGAATAACACTCGAAATGTATATAAGAAATACTCAAGTTAATAAAAAAAAAAAAAAAAGAATGACAGTACACTATGAAAATTACTGCTGAATTAGTTATATTAAAAATATTTCCATGCAGTATATTCTGAAAAAAAAATGTACACACATGATGTTCAGTATGCATGAACAAATAAATAATAGAAATAAGATTTATTTTATTATGTTATATTATTAAGGGCCATTAGATGCCAGGTCTGAGTTCTTTCTATAATGCTACTTTATTCATTTAATGTGCTTTAAAAGCTATCAGATGTCATACGAATTGAGGATTTGTCTTTGTTAGTTGTATATCTAAGACAGAGGAGGAGATAAGTGTGAGTGGGGGCATTTATATCCACTGAGGAGAAAGTGGAAGCATGTAGAAATTATGGGCTGTGAAACACAAGGTCAGTGAAAGGCCATCCAGTCTAAAAAAAAGTATTTTCTCAAGATGATCCTTGGTCTAAAATCAACAAGATCAATATGAAAATCAAAGGCAATATCTTTGTTTACATCCCAGGTACTGAAGTGTGAGAGTCTTTGGCAAGCAGTGGAGACGGACTGCCAGTGATGGATGTCCCACTTAAGTGATGCTTTGCAAAGTCTCCATCCTGTGCTGGCAGAGGAGTCACAGGAGAATAAATGACTTTCTTTTACGTTCCAAGAGCAGGATAGAGGAGACAGACAGTGTGAATGTCATAGTCTCTGTTCAATTGATTTCTCAGCAGCCGATGTTAAGAAGTCTCCAGAGAGAAAAGCATCTCTCAAATGCCCAAAGTTCAATTTCTTAGTAATAAAACTCGTAGCATTTCAATACTTTTGGTATTTCTTATAAAACCTCATCACCCATTCTAAAAGTGGCTTTAAAATGGTAGATGAAAAGAAAAACAACCATAGTTACTTCCTATTGCTTCCTCAGCTTTCTAATTTGTATTTCTTCGTTTTATTTATTAGAACTGAATTTCAGGCTTTGATATACATGCTGTGTATTAATAGTCATAAATATACTGAAGAACAGAATAAGAATTATAAAATGTGATTAGAAATCATATGAATATGAAGGTACTTTTCTTTATTTGATCATTCTTTGCTCTCCCTGATAGTGTATTGTCCTTGTGCACTCAGGATTCTCTCAGTGACTACAATGTTAACATAAAGGTAAAAGGGTATGGGATGGCAGTAACTGCATAGCAACCAAGACCAGAACACTACCCATCTTCATGTTTCTGCCATGCAGGGCTCAATTATGTAGTGTATTATAGAAGCAACTAGAATGTAAATAATAAAAGATAAATGAGCCTTACCTGAACTATAACCATTCTGGAAAAGAAAGTTCAATTATCATAACTAACCCCCAGTTCTAGAGAAGGCATGCCTCTTGTGTGGAATGCGTGAATGAACTCCAATAATTGAGGAAATCAGAGGGAAGAGGCAGTCAGATCTCTGAGTTTGAGTCCAGTTTGGTCTACAAAGTGAGTTGCTTGACACCCAAGGCTATCTATACAGAGAAACTTTAGATTTGTTGGTTTTTATTTTGTTCTGTTTTTTTGTTATTGTTGTCTGTTTTTGTTTGTTAAGGAATCATTGTGTCTTGTATAGAGAAACCTTGTTTTAAAAAAAACTCTTTGTTCCTTGTTTATATTTTCTTTATAAAAAGATCTTGTGGCAACAAATGCCTTAAAGACTACATTGAGAAGAAAAGTTACTTTTGAGGACTACAAAAAATATCCATGCAATACATTGAGCCTGACCCTCAAAGGGTAGAAAAAATTAAAAACATTAAACAATTTTAAGTGTTATTATAATGTCATGTAAACTAAAGAGCTTTTAAACAAGTTACATTTTTCTAAAATAACAGTCTCTCGGTCATAAATTCAGTGAGTAATGACTAAAAACTTTTAAGTTATTCTGGAACAAATGGCTAGAGAATCAGTCAAAGATACTAATAAAGGATTGCTTTCCTTTAGCCCAATTTTAGCTGAAGATATAACAGATGCATGATAATTCAGAAAAATGAACTCTAAGCAAAGAGCATTTAAATGTATGCTTCTCTGTAATAAAAACACTGGGAAACAGTGCTAAGATGCATAAAGAATATTACCTTAATTGAACCACAGTGACAATGATGATTATGGAAATGTCAGATAGACTGCATTTCTGCTCATGTATTTCTCTAATCTATCAGTGCTAGATGTATCTGAAAGATATGTTTATATGACATTCTGACAATAAAATACTACATCCAAACACCATTCATCTACAATTAATCTTGCAATAATGTTTTCCCACACACTCAACCAGGTTATTAGAAAATAAAATGATTGCCAAGTAATACAACTAGTATTATTTTTTAACTCAAAAACATATCATGATTCTATCTACAGCTGATAGAAAGACTTTATGCATCTGGTTTGTCTATAATAAGGGAACAAATCAGTCAATAATATGTCTACGCATACTGTTCATACTACTTTAAGAGGTATTACTACCCACTAGACAATTCTCTCTCTTTACATATTCAAGACAAATTTCTTCTTTTTATTTAAAGTTGTGATTTATTGTTAATTTCTTCATACAAACCTAAGAAAAATAAATTTGAAATTACTAAAATGTCACAATTAAAAGCACATCAGAAGTATTAAAAATATTTTCTAAAATAAAATTTAAAAAGGAAACCCTAGCCATGAAATCATCCTCCAATCAAGTCTTTACTGAAAATTTGAAATACTAGATGGCCTGTAAGAAAACAAAAGTTTAGATTAAATATATACTAAAATGGCAATATGTTCATGTTCCTAGAAAGAAATATTATGAATTTTCTCTGGAATAATGCAAATTCAAACCAGGACACAGGCCATTTTCAAACCCTAATTTTATGAGTTAATGTTTCACTACCAATAACTAACCAGCTAATCAACGACATAAAACACAACAGGCTTAGTTACAAAAGTTCATGGATTTAAAGTCTACCAAAGCTATTGTTTCTGCCATAAATTTGTTGACATTGAATTGAGAAGTAAAAGTAATACAGGGATACATTAAAAGAATGCTACTGGGACCAGGATGATGGCACAGTGTCCCCTACCACATTTGAAGACCAGGTTTTAATTCCCAGGATCCACTAATAGAATGAGAAATATATCTTTCATCTTTCAGTTGTTTTCTGAAAATCATACACTGACATTTGGAGAATTGTGTGCCTACATACACACATATACACACACACACACGCACACACACACACACACACACACACTCACACAGAAGTGGGGGAGGGAGGGAGAAAAATGTAAGAATAAACAAAATATAATCAATAACATAAATAAATAAATGTTTATAATATGTCTATTTTTGAGATCATAATCACATAATTTTTCCATTCCCTCTCCTTGGTACAAACCCTCTCTTGTATTACCTCTTACCATCTGCCAAGCTCATGGCCTGTTTGTCTGTAATTGTTGTCACCTAAAAAGAATAGCATGCGAGAAAGAGGTTTGTAAAACTGGTAGACTAAACAGGTTAATAAGGTGCAGAAATTTAGAAATGAACATGAGAAATTCTAATGTATAGTTAATTAAAGTATAATAAAAATGGGTGCTGATGTTGTAGCCTAGGTAATATCTAAAAGTCATTCATTGAAAGTATTCCCTAATTTGCTTGGAATGTAATTATTAAGTCCAAGTAATAAAGGAATATTAAGAAATATAAGACAGGACTTCTGACCTCCCCACCTTTCCCATTCTAATCACCTCTCTTAATGGCCTTGAACTCACTGAAATCCTGCTGTTGCTTCCCCAGTACTGGACTTACAGGTGTAAGTTAACCAGCATACCTGGCTTGAATTTATGTGGAAAGTTTTGCCACAAAAACATCTCAAGATTTTGAGAAGAAATAATTGAAGATGAATACTCAAACTCGATTCTTATAAATATGACAACAACAAACAACAACAACAACACCTTAAAGGGACACTCTTTTGACCCTTGAGACTAGGGGGATACAAGGACTTCTGAAAGTTAAAGTGAAGGAAGAGAAAGAGCTTGTCAATGGGACCAATTCTACTAGGTGGAAAAATAGCATTCAGAACACAGAGGTCTTTCACAGACACTTCAGGCAGTTTGTTACCAGGAAATCCCTAAACTGAAGGAGGCTCTTGGAAGACTCCAGGAGCTCTGGTGCCAATGGCTACAGCCTAAGGCCCACAAAAAGAGTAAATACTGGCACTGCAGGTACTGAATCACTCACTATCTTAGCATCCTGCCCTAGGAGCACCAGGCCTGTTTGAGATACCACCGCTCTCTGAGCAGTGATGAGACAGTGACTGCTCCAGAAAACTTGGAAGAGAAATAGATGAACCAGGAGGAAAGGTTGCAAACCACAGTCCTGAAAAGGAAGAGTCTATAAAGGAGACGGCAACTCAAGGAATATCCCATAAGTCTTCTCGTAGCCACTTCCAAACCATGAAAGAACTACCTCAGTGTAACCAGAAAGAATGGCTGGAGACTGTTGTTGAGAATACATAGAATGCACATTTGGCCTCGAAGAAGGAGGTTTCTAAGGAAATGAAAGCTCTTGCAGAAGTATCTGAAATACGGAATGGTGATGCTGCTCAAGCCCCTGAATGAGAAGATACCATGACCAGCAGGACAGGTTTGGAAAGCATCAGTTTAGTTCCTAAGTGATAAGACCTTATATCTGTGCTAATGTGGAAAAAGCTTCATTCAAAATTTCATTCTCCTTGAGCACCAGAGAACATACACAGGTGGGCAATCCAATGAATGTGATGAGTGAGGAAGGACCTTCAGTTGGTGGTCAAGCATCTTTCCGAAACAGATGCCACACTGCACGGAAACACACCAGTGCAGCATTTGTGGCAAAGCCTCCAGTCAGAATGATGGACTTTTCTGTAACTTCAGTTTCCACACAGGCAAGAATCCTTACCACTGCAATGAGCTCAGTGAGGCTTTTAGTCAGGATTCTGTTCTGGTTAAACATCAGAATATACACACCAGAGACATTGTGAATGTGGTAAGAGAATTGTGAAGAATGTGAGAAGAGCATCTACCGTTGCAACTTGGTATGTCATCAGATAGAGCACAGTAAATGTGATCCTAATGATGGTCATTGGGAGAGCAGCCCTGAATTCAGGAGCATGGGGGATCTCCCTGCCCCTTGTTTGCTGTGGGATAACAAGGGTGAAAAAGAGAACCACACACGACTTAGCCCCTCTCAGCCTGTGGCTTACAGGAGAGCTGGACTGGAGGACATGAGAACAAGAGATCTGACTCTGCCCCTTGCTGTCTATGGCATTGAGTGTGCTAGCCAGGGCAGTTCTGGAGAGCTTGCTGTCATGGTTCAGATGTAGGAGAGTTGGCAAGCTGACCAACTCAGCTACCACCCAAGCCCAGAATCAGGCCCTTGAATTGGCCCACCCCAATATCTACCCCATCTATCTGAAAAGGAATCCCAGTGAGGATCCAGCATTGAAAGCATAATAAAAGCCATAGGTCACAAAACAGACCCATGGCTTATTGCAATGAACACTTACAAGTAAAGATGTATGGAGAAAAGGATATACTGTGTGACACATTGTGACACCTTCTATGACAAGATTTTGAAAATTTCTATTTTACTTCATTTTATTCTGGTGGGGGAGGTTGCAAGGGCAGAGGACAGATATGAAAGGTCACGAAGACGATGGGGTGGGGTGCATGATGTGAAATTAACAAACACTCAATAAAAATTAAAATAAAATAAAAGTCAGTATCTAAATTCAATGGAGAGATCAGAGGACATTTTTTTAAAAAGCCTGAACATCAAGACCAGTCTCTAGCAAGCAACAACAAATATAGTGACAACTGAAAAATGTCAAACTTTCAGCTGACTGGACCACTGCAACCTAGAAGGTAAAGTGATTAAATCACCAGTGTTCGGGGGAAAAAGTCAATGTCAGTTTGAAATACGTATCTAGTTAAGACTTCCAAATTGAAAACTTACCAGCAACAATAAGTATATAAAATAAAGGGTTTACTTTCAACAGTTTTTGTTTTTTTATTTTTTTTTATTTTGAAGATTTTAATTAAATTACATTTCTTTTTTTAATTGGATTTCTTTATTTACATTTCGAATGTTATTCCCTTTCCCGGTCTCCTGTCCATAAGCCCCCTTAAATTACATTTCTTGTTTTTCTCACGTTACACTCTCTCATAAACCTTTCCTCATTCTCCTTCAAATTCAAGTTTTTTATTGATTGCAATTTCATTACATTAGGAATATATATATAGATAGATAGATAGATAGATAGATATAGATATAGATATAGATATAGATGGTTGAAGCCCCTTATCTTTCTCCACCGAGTTTGAGATAGTCTTTAGTGTCATCCTTCTGTTCACATTTAACCTTCAGGTTGGTGAGACTTCACGAGTAGAGCTTCTGACATTCTTCACAATTTGACAGTCTCAAAGTAAACTGCTGAATTCTCAAACATTTATACATTTTATTTTTTTATTTTTTTAACTTATTTTATTTATCTGAGTGTACTGTAGGTATCTTCAGGCACACCAGAAGAGGGCATCAGATCCCATTACAGATGGTTGTGAGCCACCATGTGGTTGCTGGGAACTGAACTCAGGACCTCTGGAAGAGCAGTCAGTGCTCTTAACCACTGAGCCACCTCTCCAGCCCACATTTTTATTTTTTTAATAGAAAATTGTCTGAGATATATTTCCTAATAACTAGATCTGCAGGGCTAAGGCAACGGCTCACCAGATAAGAATACTTGATACTCTTAAGGAGCAGCTAGCATCAGGATTTAGTTCTCAGCATCCACACATCACAGTCATTTCACAGTTGCCTTAGCTCCAGTTCTAAGGGATCCAATGGCCTCTTTCAGTGTATGTGGGCATTTGTATGCACATGGTGCACACACCTGCATGCACAAACATATATATATTATATAGTATATAGTATATAGTATATTATATATATTTCATATGTATTATATATTATATTATGTATGTGTATATGTATATTTATATGTATATATGTATGTATGTATATGTAAATATATATATCTCCCAGAAATATGAATTTCTTTAACACCTAAGATAAATGAAAATAGATAATTTGAGAGCATATAACCAAGTAAATATCTTATTTAAAAGATATCTTTGGGGTTTTTTTGTTTTACAAAATAAGACTGGAGTCTATGAAGTAATCTTTAGCTTTGAGGAAAAGGGATGGCAAGAGTCTGAAATGATATGAGAGAAAAACTGGAATGAGGAGACAGAGAGAGAGAGCTAAAATACTAAAAATTAACATAAAATAACATAAATGTTTAATTGCTTAATGAAAAAGTATACTATAATTACTAACTGTATAACTTAGAAGTGACAATTGTACTATGAAGAAAAAGCCAACAGTGTTGAATATGTTTAAAATTTGACAAATTGAGCAAGTCTAAAATTGATTGTTTACTGAAAAAGCAATATATTTCCTAAATTAGTAGAAAAAATACTCATTTGAAAGGAAAGAAAGAATTAATAAGTGTAAAACAGACAGACAGACAGACAGACAGAAAGAAAGAAAGAAAGAAAGAAAGAAAGAAAGAAAGAAAGAAAGAAAGAAAGAAAGAGAGAGAGAGAGAAAGGAGGGAAGGAAGGAAGGAAGGAAGGAAGGAAGGAAGGAAGGAAGGAAGGAAGAAAGGAAGGAAGGAAGAAAGAAAGGACTCAGTCATTGCAGGCTAGAATCACAAGATTCACAACACCCACTGTTTTATGTTCCTAGATGAATTCACAATTATGATTTTATTTTAGGCGGCTACAGATGTAGTGTACTCCTCAGCTCAGTTCTTACTGCTTGGAAATTATTCCTAACCTGTCGGTCGTACAGTTAAGCCGTTGGAGTTCTTCTGGACCTCTTACTATCAAACAGTCTGCATTCATGCTTTCATAGACACTTCTGCCACTCTCAAGATTACTTTCATTTTATAATGACAATTTTTAAGCAAATATGTCACAGCCTACAGGCACATTATAAATATTTATCATCAAAGATCTTGGTTTGAGAGGTCTCAGTACTTTTATTTAGCTCATAAACCTATCATTCTCATTTTCTCCTTTTAAAAAACAGTAAAAGTATTCTTTTTATTTTTTAATAAAATTTTAAACTATTTCAAAACTTTTTATTTTGTGTGTGTATGCATATGAGGCAAGAGAGGGAGAATGATGAGGAAGAAAAGAGGTGTGATGTATGTGGGAGGGTGTGGGGTGTGGGTGTGCCTGAGAAGATCAGAAGAGGACATTGTAGCCCCTGAAACTAGAGGTGTAGATGCTTGCAAGCCACTCAGCATGGGTCAGCCACTCAATTTGGGTCCTGAAAACCAAACTCTGGTCCTCTGGAAGGGCAGCAAATAATTTTAACTACAGAGACATACTTCAGACCTTCAAGTCCATTTTTAAAATTGTGTTTAGAGAATAATTTATATTTTAATAATTAAATAATTAATTAACTTTACATCTGACCTCAATCTCCCCTCCCTCCTCTCCTTCTGCTTCTTCTCCTCTATTTCCCCTCCCCCAGCCACTCCTCCTCCCTCTCTTCAGAAAAAGGGATGCCTTCCATAGACACCAACCTACCTTGACAAATCAAGTTGTAGTAGGACTAGGTGTGTTTTCTCCTACTGAGCTGGACAAAGCATCCCTGCTAGGAGAAAGAGGTCCAAAAATAGGCAACAGAGTCTGAGATAGCCCTTGTTCCTGCTATTAGGAGTCCCACATAAAGACCAAGCTACACAAGTGTTACATATTCTCAGAGGCCTAGGGCAGTCCCATGCAGGCTCTCTGATTGGTGGTTGTCTTAGGGTTTCCATTGTTGTTAAGAAATATCAATGGCCAAGGCACCTCTTATGAAGCCCAACATTTAATTGGGGCTGGTTAACAGATTCTGAGGTTCAGTCCTTTATCATCATGGCAAGAAGCACTGCAGGATCCAGGCAGGCATGGTGCTGGAGGAGCTGAGAGTTCTACATCTTGAACCAAAGGTAGATAGGAGAGGACTGGCAAAGCATACCCCTGCAGGGATATACTTCTTCTAACAAGTCCATGCATTTTCAATAAAGACACACCTCTTAATAGTACCATTCCCTGTGGGTCAAGCATTCAAATACCTGGCCTCCATAGACTCATGTATTTGCATGCTTGACCCACAGTAAAAGTATTCTTGAAGACATAAAAGCTCTTTTTTCTGATCGCACAAGGAGCAAGAGTAAAAAATTCTATTGTTTTTCCAATAGAAGAATAGAATAAAACCTGTCTTTTATCAATTATCCACACCTTTCCTTCTACTTATTACACGAGAGTCATTTTAACCATTGTAGGACTTAGGATTTAAATGATCTAAACTGATGGAAACAACAAACTCGTTAAAGGGGGCATTTATGTGGGTATGAGGATTCACAGTTATGGTAGGGGCAAACATTCTAACCCAGAAAAACACTGAAATTAAGCATCAAAATTGATTTTTGGCTGAAGTGAAGAGAAATTACAGGATATACCTGTTATGCTTAGTCAAAACACCTTTTGAAAAATTTCAGTAACTGAGAAGAAAGACCTAATTTTACTTAGAATTTATTTTCTTATCTTCTCCATTACAATAATGATAGGAAGAAAACTTGAGAGTTTTGTGTTTAAATCTGAATTTAAGTAAAATTATATGCTGCTATCAATTCACACAGTACCATCAGCATTAGTACACATCCCAATGAAAAACTAAACACGAATAACAGTCGACTTTCTTCCTTCTAGCAATACTTAGTTGGGAATTTGGAAAACTTGTCATGTTCTACAATTGAATTTTTTTTAACAATCTGCTTGCTCCAGGCACTTTGTTATTAGTCAGAGTTCTTGACTTTGAATGCACACATCTTATTATGATGACCTATGACACTTATTTTGCAGATCTGTCTTGTACCGCTGTAAATTAACAAAACGCTCGTGCCTGCGGCATGAGTTTCTATTCAAAAAAAAAAAAAAAAAAAAAAACAGAAAGGCCAATGGATGCAGAAATTTCTCCTGTTTTGTGAATATTCAGTTTTAAAACAAACTTTCCAACAATAGCTCAATAGCTCAATACCTTTAATGTATTCATGGTCTACAGGTCTCAGAGAAAGTGTTGAAACATTTTTGTTAAGAAACACATTATTCTAGCAAGCAATTTAAGATCATAAAAGTCAGAAGTCTGTGTTAACGAAGATAATAGCAGCTTCAATTTTAGAGACATTTATTCTGCTACAGTATTTTGCCAGGAAATGCATTTATGAAATGTTGACTGTAACAGTTAAATAGTTCTATAGAACAAATAGGTATCTGGATGGAGTGCTTGAGTCGAAGTCACGAAGGAAGACCAGTATAAATAATGATTGGCTGGACCCAGATTTGAAGGTAAAGAAGATTAACTCCTAAATCTATGTTCTTGTCACAGTGTTTCTGTGAAAAGGGCGATGAAATAAAAAATGGATGGATCATTTGAGAAAGGGTTCGACACTTTAAAGATATACCCAAAACAAGTCTGTGAAGAATAGTCTTATTCTGAGAATGTGATGCACCAAACATTTCCCACAAGGCAATGTGCCCGAATGTGTTCTGTTACTATTCATCAGGCTGAGTTTGAGGCAAAACCCTCACCATTTCTGTACTTATATTCTGTCTGAATTTGTGTTTTCTTTATCATCATTTCAAGGAATATAGTTATTATTATGTTTGGTAGCTTCCTTGGTGAACCTTGTGCTTGTTCAGGGGCCCTCGGGGATTTGTGATTTACAGCTTCCATCATATTTAAATCTTTAAGTCATAATCTTTTTTCTATCATTTTTCTTTCCCATTTACCTAATTCTAGTTACATTAACGCTTGAGGTTAGCATATAATTTTCCTGTGGTTTTTATTTTGTTTTCAAATGTTTATATAATCTGTATCACCATCTAAGCCTTACCACTTTTTATCCTTTTTGTGAATAATTTACTATTTTTAACAAGAAATTTAATTTTTAAGATGATCATTCAAGAGTAAAAGAAAAGAATCTTAATATCCCCGAATTTGGAGAAAAGTACAGATATCATTAACCCTAGTCTTAAAATAGATTTAAAACAAGAAAAATAAACAACTATAACAAAAAGGGTAACAAGCAAAAATTTAAGTTATCTATGTCAGTGTTAAAATAACTTTAAGTGTAGCAATTTTGGTAAAATTTTAAAGTATAAATATGAATAAAGAGCTCCATTTTACAAATCAACATTTCTAAACTACTAAGAAATAAAACAATGCCGACAAAACACATGAATAATACCATGGATTTATGTGATCTAACATTAATTTATTGAATAAAAAACAAAATCAATTTGAAAAGTAACTCATTTTATACAGATATAAATGCTATTACAGGAATCAGGAGGGCACGATCTTTTGTGTCTCTTGGGTCCTATCTTTTCCCCTTCACTTTTGTTTGTCTGCTTCACAACAGAAACAGATTCATGTACTTGCAAGCAAGCTTGGTTGTCATTGTCTACTCTAAACTCCTAGTTTGGGTGAAGGGGTAGGATGGTAGGATTTAGGGGTGTTGGATAGCTACACTAGGAGGCATTACAAGGGTGTGGTGTTTGGTGTTCATTTGTAGCTGGCTCAAGGATCCTTGAAAATGAACCCCTGGGTGTTATTTCTAATAGTCATCCTTTTAAAAGAATTCAATTAAAAGTTTCTTTAATTAAAAAAAAGACAAAAACAATATAAAACACAAAACCATATTTATAAACCATAAATTAATGTCAATACCTAAGGTAACTTCAATAGACTTGTACAAAAGTTAAGTTGTTTATAATAATTTTTGCTACCCTTTCTCACATATGGATGGATTAATATCTCAAATATGTAGGAATTATCATATGTAATTAATACCATTTATTCTTTCAAATTTATATATATTTGTGTATATATATATATCATGTGTACGTGTGTATCTGCATATGAGAGAGAGAGAGAGAGAGAGAGAGAGAGAGAGATGGAGAGAGAGAGCATAGCTGTATAGGATGTGGGTAATTATAGTGGGTAAATATAAGCATTAGACAGTGATAGAACAATAACAAATCCAAAAGCTCTCACTCAGTAAATTATCACACTATCTCAGGTCATAGCTACTTCTTGTCATCCTGCAAACACAAGATCAAACAGACCTCAATTTCACCAGTAACTTCTCAGGTTTATTTCCCATTTCCGCTGTGGTTATTGCAATTGATGTTGACATTGTTTCCTTTGACTGCCTGACCCATCAAGCATTTCTCATGAGACTACTGACAGGGAAGGAAAGCCTACAACTGGCATTGGATTTGACTTTTATCATCTCTGAGAAGTGTCTATGTATAATTTGCATATAATGAGTTATTTCTACTGTCCATATCCCAGACTAATTATTACTAAGTTACGAAATGAAGATCATTTGGCACAGCCCTGTACCAAAAATACTTTACATTAAATATAATTAATGTACCAGTGCCTAATAGCTGATCAAAAGACTTTCCAGGTAAAATTACAGGTAGTCTTCAGTGTTCATTGATAACTTTATGGATAGTGCATGTTGTGGTGGATTGAATGAACTTGGTCCCTTAGGCCCACATGGAACGGCATTATTAGGAGGTGTGGCCTCGTTTGAGCACATTTGGTATTAATGGATGGAAGTTGAGAACCCCTGCGGTTAAATTAGGGAAAGAAAGGAAGAAGCTGAAGAGGAGGGTGACCCATAGGAAGATGAGCTATTTCAAATAACCTGGACCCATGAGATCTCTCAGACACCAAGACACCAACCATGCAGCATACATGACATATATACAGCAGAGGACTGCTTGGTCTGGCCTCAGTGGGAGAAGACTTGCCTAACCCTCCAGAAACTTGAGTCCCTAGGGAATGGGGATGCCTGGCAGTAGTGGTGATCAGGGGGCATACTCTTAGAGACAGGGGGAAGAGGAATGGAAGAGGAACTATGGAAGGGTGGACCAGGAGTGGTGAGCAACGACTAGACTGTTAAAAATAATAGTAATAAAAAAGAAAGAAAGAAAGAAAGAAAGAAAGAAAGAAGAAAGAAATGAAGGAAGGAAGGAAGAAAGGAAGGAAGGAAGAAAGGAAGAAAGGAAGAAAGAAAGAAAGAAAGAAAGAAAGAAAGAAAGAAAGAAATGAGTGAGACTAGGTTCTCCATAATTTCTCTCTAATATTCTCAATATTTCTTGTATTAATTCAAAATTTTGTTTTTTAATTGGGCATTTTATTTAAGTACATTTCAAATGTTACCCTCTTTCCTGGTTTCCCCTCCAGAAACCCCCTATCCTATCCTCCCTCCCCTGTTTCTATGAGGGTGCTCCCCCACCTACCCACACACTCCCACCTCCTCCCTCTGGCATTCCCCTACACTGGGGCATCAAGCCTTCCAAGGATCAAGGGCCTCTCCTCACACTGATGTCTAAAAAGGCCATCCTCTGCTACATAAGCTGTTGGAGCCATGGGTCAATCCATGTATAGTCTTTGGGTAGTGGTTTAGTCCCTGGAAGTTCTGGTTGGTTGGCATTGTTGCTCTTATGGGGTTGCAAGCCCTTTCAGTTCCTTCAATCCTTTCTCTAATTGCTCCAGTGGGGATCCAGTTTTCAGTTCAGTGGTTTCCTGATAGCATTTGCCTCTGTATTTGACATGCTCTGTCTATGTCTCTCAGAAGAGATCTATATCCAGGTCCTGTCAGAATGCACTTCTTAGCATCATCCATCTTATCTAGTTTTGGTGGCTGTATATGTATGGGCCACATGTGGGGCAGGCTCTGAATGGCCATTCCTTCAGTCTCTGCTCTAGACTTTGTCTCCACATACCCTCTGAAGGATACTTTTGTTTCTGCTTTTAAGAAGCAGTGAAGCATCCACATTTTGGTCACCCTTCTTCTTCAGCTTCATGTGGTCTGTGGAATGCATCTTGGGTAACTCGAGCTTTTAGGCTAATAACCACTTATCAATGACTGCATACCATGTATGTTTTTCTGTGATTAAATTGCATCACTCAGGATGATATTTTCTAGTTCAACCCATTTGCTTATGAATTTCATGAAGTCATTGATTTGATAATTGAGTAGTAATCCATTGTGTAGATGTACCACATTTTCTGTATCCATTCCTCTGTTGAAAGGCATCTGGGTTCTTTCTATCTTCTTGCCATTATAAATAAAGCTGTTATGAACATAGTGGAGCATGTGTCTTTGTTGTATGTTGGAGCATCTTTTGGGTGTATGCCCAGGAGAGGTATAGCTGGGTCCTCAGGTAGTGGAATGTCCAATTTTCTGGGGAAACTCCAGACTGATTTCCAGAATGGTTGTACCAGTTTGCAATCCCACCAACAATGGAGGAATGTTCCTCTTTCTTCACATCCTTGCTAGCATCTGCTGTCACCTGAGTTTTTCTATCTTAGCCATTCTGACTGGTGTGAGGTAGAATCTTAGAGTTGTTTAGATTTGCATTTCACTGATGACTAAGGATGTTGAGCATTTCTTTCAGTGCTTCTCAACCATTTGATATTCCTCAGCAAAGAATTCTTTGTTTACTCTGTACCCCATTTTTAATAGGTTTATTTGGCTCTCTGGAGTCTACCTTCTTGAGTTCTTTGTATACTTTGGATATTAGCCCTCTATCAGATGTAGGATTGGTAAAGATCTTTTCCCAATCTATTGGTTGCTGTTTGTCCTAATGACAGTGTCCTTTGCCATATAGAAGCTTGCTCATGGATTGGCAGGTTTAATATAGTAAAAATGGCTATTTTGCCAAAAGCAATCTATAAATTCAATGCTATCCCCATCAAAATTCCAACCCAATACTTCATAGAGTTAGAAACAGTAATTTACAAATTCGTTTGGAATAACAAAAAACTCGGGATATCGAAAACTATACTCAGCAACTTCAGGGGGAATCATGATCCCTGCCCTCAAGCAGTATTACAGAGCAATAGTGATAAAACCTGTATAGTATGGGTACAGATATAGGCAGATAGATCGGTGGAATAGAATTGAAGACCCAGAAATGAGCCCACACACCTATGGTCACTTGATCTTTGATAAAGGAGCTAAAACCATCCAATGGAAGAAAAGATAGGATTTTCAACAAATGGTGCTGGTTCAACTGGTGGTCAGCATGTACAAGAATGCAAATTGACCCATTCTTACTGCCCTTTACAAACCTTAAGTCCAAGTGGATCAAGGACCTCCATATCAAACCAGATACACTCCAACTAATAGAAGAAAAAGTGGGGAAAAGTTTCAAACACTAGGGAAACTTTCCTGAACAAAACACCAATCAATCGTTTATGCTGCAAGATCAAGAATCAAGAAATGGGACCTCATAAGGCAGCATGTACTCTTTAGCATTGTCAGTACCAATAGTGTCTGGGTTTGGTGACTGTGTATGGAACGGATCCCCAGGTGGGGCAGTCTCTGGATGGCCTTTCGTTCAGTCTCTGCTACAACATTTGTCTCCTTATTTCCTCCTGTGAGTATTTTGTTCCACCTTCTAAGAAGCATCCACATGTTGGTTTTCCTTCTTTCTGAGTTTCATATGATCTGTGAAATGTATCTTGGGTATTCTGAGATTTTGGGCTAATATTCATTTACCAGTGAGTGCATGCCATGTGTGTTCTCTTGTGATTGGGTTACCTCATTCAGAATGATATTTTCTAATTCTATCCATTTGCCTAAGAATTTCATGAAGTCGTTGTTTTTAATAGCTGAGTAATATTCCATTGTGTAGATGTACCACATTTTCTGTATCCATTCCTCTGTTGAAGGGCATCTAGGTTATTTCCAGCTTCTGACTATCATAAATAAGGCTGCTATGAACATAGTGGAACATTTTAAACATATATATTGTGTATTGATCAAGTCCATACCACACTCTCTCAACTACATTTTCTGTCATATTTCCATTAATACCCTTTCTTCCCAAATTCAAGTGTTTTGTTTTCTTTGTTACTTTTTAAACTAATGAAATACACTTAGTACTGTCATTGTGGGCAAGGGAGCAGGGCTTGTCCTGGATCGTGGGCTGGAAGAAAGGAAACAAAACTATTTCTCTCCTAAGCAACCATTCATCCATTGCTAATAGGTCCTATGTTAGTGGAAATATTGGCTGTCCTCATCCAAACTTCACACTGGAATTAGGTGACTTGATTGTGTTAAGTTCCTCAAAATGTTGTCACAACAATTCACATGTGCAACTTCCTATTATGTTCAGCAAAAAAGAAACTTTTCATTTTTGTCATCTACAGCTTTTGGCTCTTACATACTTTTTTTCTTTTTTGTTAAGTTTTTCTTTCTTTGTTTTTTTTTCTTTAATCTTTGTTTACAGTCCAGTCTTTATCTCCCTCCTGGTCTGCCCTATCACTGTTCCACATCCCATACTCCTTCCCCCACAATGATCCCTGAGACTGGCAAGGGTTGTGTGTGATATAAATGCCCCATTTAATGATGATAGCTCCATAATTTCTTATTCTCTGAATGCTGACAGATTTTGGATCACTGTCTTCATTTGCATCTCCTGAAGTAGCTTCTCAGATAAGGGACGAGAAATGCATTTATTGGTATAATGAAATCTATTTCAATTAATCTGAGAAATAGCAATAGATTCTGCCATAGGACCTATGACCTAACTGACCCATAAGCCTTGCTCTCATTAGCAAACAGTGACAGGCATAAATTCTGTCTTTTGGATCAGTTCTCCAGTTCAATCAGAAAGCAGTTATTACTTGTACCATTCATACCGCTGTTATCAGAATATGCATACCTCACCAAGCTGTTCATTATGTAACTCTCAAGGTTCACAACTTAGTAATACTGATTATGGTTTACCACACCGTATCTTGTAATTTATTAATCTCTTTCAATCCTCTAAGCTAATCTGGCTACCTACAAGCCAAAATCTCCAAGATTCTTGCATTTTAGTATTGGTCTGACTCTCTGAGCTTCCAATTTTTCCACGATGTTTCCTTTACCCCACTAGTGGCTGGATCTGCTTAACTCTTCCTTCTTTCCATCATAGTTGGCAGGTAGGCGTCCAGCCCTATTTTATTTTCTGCCCAGACTGTCTGATCAGCTTTTAGTGATGAGGCAGAGAATAAACGGCAAGCATATCTTGCAAAAGCTTGAGACAGGAAATTCTTGACATAATCATAACTTTTTTGTGTGTTCAGAAAGCAACAAGATATGAAAGGTAGAGAAATCAGCATTTGAATAATACAAAGGTAAACTTTACACAATGCACAAAAATCTTTATGCCTGTATATTCCTTTTTAAAGGCCTCTATTATCTTCATAACACTGGACTTAAGGTTAATTCTTGTTCTTCAGCTCTGTCAGGATATCCAGGTGGAGAAGTGCAAACTGTACTGCGTTCCTATGCTGGCCTTTGGCCATCTTGGTTTTCTGTTTACTATCAGTTTAAATGCTGATTTCTAGGTTTATCTTTGGTGTGTGTGTGTGTGTGTGTGTATGTGTGCATCTGTGGTGTGTGTGTGTGTGTGTGTGTGTGTGTGTGTGTGTGTGTGTGTGCATGTTCTCACCTTGGTTTCTGTTTGTCTTATTTGGTTTCGTATTTTTGACTGAGTATCCTGGGTTTTGGGTGGCTAGCAAGGCTTCTCTAGTCTGGAGGGTTTGTCCCCTGGGTTTTTGTGGCCTACCTGCCCTCTTAGATTTGGGAGTGCAAGCTATGCCTCTGAGGTCCCTAGAAACAGGTTGGCCTGCAGTGTCTGGTGCCAGTGATCCAGCGGGATTGCAGGAAGAATTCTTGTCTCGCAAATGGAGTCCAGGGGCTGGTGTGCAGTTTAAGATGAATTTCAAGGGAAGGCAAGGGCTCAGTGCAGGGTCTTACCTGGTTGTCTCTGATCCAGCAAGCCTGCATGAAAGCAAACAGAGGTGTGGAGCACAAATTAAAGCACAGGGTTTGGGATGTAGTTTACAACTGTTTTATTGCATCTAGGGGGAAGTTGGTAGGCAGGGTCTTGAAGGGAGGATGGGTATTACTCAAGGTCCCTGTTAACTTCAGCCCTCAGGGAAAATAGTCATTTTTATTATTCTATCAAATGAGAGAAATTATTTCATACTGTTACTTCTCAGGCACAAAGAATTTCATGTATTAGCCACCTATGGCCATAAAAGTCAAATCCTACATACTGTGTACTCCTGCCACTTTTGAAAACACATGGAAACAAATAAGAAATCTTTTGAAAAACTGAGGTCATCCTCACAGCTCTGCCTTGTTTATCACTATGACAGGCTGTAAAATAGTTTTAAGGTGGTGGTGACAATGGATCCCAAGCAAGGCTACATGCTTCAGCTTTTACGATAATAAATTAATATAATAAATCTGTTATATAAAAACAGAAACTTGGAAACACTATATTCAAAACTGACAATTTTATGAGAATGGCTGCTAAATGCACTTAAAAATAGGGAAGGAAAATTGCCAGCTTTTGGTTATGCTAAAGCGAACAGAAGGAATTTATCTCTAAGAAACAACGTGAAGAGATATGTGACATTCTTTTTGTTGCCATATTGTGAAGCTCTATCAGAAAAATTTATACCTCTTCTGCAAATGCAAGGGTCAGAATTCTTCCTTAAAATGAGCCCAAATATCCATGTTTCTGTGTCAGGGAAATAAGGTATCAGGAATGATGGCTGGATCAGAAGAGAGAGAATTCCTCAAGTACAAAGTCACCATGGCCTCTTTGGATTTCAGAGATGAGTGACATAAGACTAACAAGAGTATTTTAATTACATGATTTTTAAAAAATCTTAGGGGGCACCTTGTGAAAGTGAAATCAGTCCAATACGTGTATCATTACTTCCTACACAATATTGAGTTCCCTCCTTTATTTGCTAAATAGCATGAAAATACACAGCAAAAACAGAATCATATTCAAATCTTTGAAAAATATTAATACATGACACACACCTACAGAAAAGGGTAAAAACAGGAATTCCAAAATGCTTAATGATGTCAATAATATGTAACAGAAAAAAAATGCTCAACATAAAGTAAGCAAGCACTGTAAATTACCATAAGGAGGAATATCAGACACTCAGTTGAAAATAGCCTCAAAACCTGTTCACAAAACTTGACAGTGTATTGTTTAGAGAACAAACGAAAGAAAACAGAAACAAAATAAAATTTAACATGATATGTTTCTTCAACATCAATATCATGAAGATTTGCTTGCCAGTTGATGGAGCTATAGAGAGTGTGATACTTAATGAGGAAGCTGATTTCATCAATGAATTGATTCATTGGTAAATTGATAGCTACCTGCACCATTAACCAGTAGAACACACTTGGAAGGAATAGGTTATAGAAGGCATGTCCGCCTAAGGTCTGTCTTTTTCTGGTCGTTTTTTTTTTTTGTCTCTTTGCTTGAAATCACTATAAGGAGGGTAGTTCTACTTTGACATGCCCTTCTATTGTGATTTTTCTACCTCAGCACAGGTACAAAACAATGTCACCAGCCATTGTGGACATACACCTCAGAAACTAAGAGCCAGAAGCTAATACCTCCATCTCTATACTAATTTTTCCTGTCATTCATAAACTTAATCTTAAAAACAAGTTCTTCAAATATTTAGATAGTTTCCACTAAAGTTAACTGAGTTTCAAAAAAGAAAGGCTACTCATTGTCTTAGGGTTTTATTGCTGTGAACAGACACTATGATCAAGGTAAGTTTTATAAAGGACAACATTTAATTGGGGCCGGCTTACATGTTCAGAGGATCAGTGCATTATCATCAAGGGGGGACCATGGCAGCATGCAGGCAGGCATGGGGCAGGAGGAGCTGAGTTCTACATTTTCACCTGAAGGAAGCCAAGAACAGCCTAAGCATCCTTAGGTAGCTAGGAGAAGGGTCTCCAAGCCCACCTCCATAGTGACACATTTACTCCAAAAGACCACATCTTCTAATAGTGCCACTGCCTGAACGAAACATATGCAAACAATCACACTCATATAAATATATAATGTGCAATTTGCATAAAACTAATAATGTAAATGCAGTGTGTATCATGAGAAAATAGGCATTATAAAAACTGATGAATGAGTTCAAATTTTAAGAGAAAAATCAATCAAAATCCACTCAGAATTAAAAGAGATGTCAGAAGTTTTTAAAACAAATATTTAAATAAGAATTTATAAAAATTTCCATCATGCTTTCAAATGTAGGAAATAAGTTACACTACAGACATAGAACTTATACAAAATGAAGTTTAGAATTAAAATGTCAAATGAGAAGTTATCCTACATTGCATAACTGTCAAAGTAGACAGAAAGATTAACAAATGTAGGGCACAATATCATTTATGTAAAGAGGAGGGGTGTATTTTGAACTTTTGGAATTTAATTCTCTATGTGTGCATTGTGTATCACTATTGTTGAACAGACTTAAATATGGATCTTGGTCTGTCATCTCCTTTCATGCATATCAGAGAGGAATCTCTACCAACACAATGAGGGTGAGTACCTCTCAAACAACTGCTGTTTCTCTTAAAAAATTCCTATTATCAGTTCTTAAAAGGATATTGCCTACGATATTTGTTTTAATAATTTATTGTATAGAGGTCTTCCGTGAAGAATGTATGAAGTTTTTTTTAATTGCTGACATGAGAAACAAGCAGGGCTAGAAAATAGGCAGTCAGTTATAAACATGGCCACAGAAGACAAATGGGACTAGATTTGA